>NC_088925.1:34480000-34582500 GCF_038396675.1 Hydra vulgaris | reverse complement strand
TTCCTATAGAAGATACATTGCATTTGTTAATGAGGAGTTGATTGACAAAAGTGCAAAGAGAATTAGATTCAGGTAGGATTTTATACCATGATCAGGTATTTTTATGTTTCAGGTTTTGGCATGATATTGAGTTTATTTTAATTACTAATAATTGAAGTTTAATTTTAAAAAAAGACATTAATTTAACATAAATCACATATCACTAATCATTTAAAAAATTAGAAGATCTTTTTCATCAACTATTTTTGTAGAAACTTTTATATAAGCTGAACTCATAAAGTACAACAGTAGATATGTGAGGTTAAAGTTCCAACTTTAAATATGCATTTTATGAGCGATTTTGTGCATAATATTTATTACATATTACATTGTGTTACATTGTGTTATATTACATTATGTTTGAAAAAATTTCCTATTTACAATAATCAGAACATATTATTAAATATCATGACTTAATTTTCACATTTTTATTATTTCACATATTTATTTGACATTCTACATCATAAAATGTTTTAATTGATAAATAAATTTTAAAAGATGATTTTATATATATTTTGAAAGGTTTTGTATATAACATGTGATAACTAAAAATCTGGACAAATTAGAAATGGTATAACTTTTTAACGGAGACATCTTTTTTAACAATTTAAAAAGTATAATAACAAAAAACATCTAAACAATAAAAATAAATAGATTTATAAATAAAAATAAATAAATTTATAAGTTTTTCATGCCATGACGACAAACAGTGTCTACTCTTATAAATGTGGCAGCAGCAACCCAATGTACATGTTCTATGTCAATTCTTTTAATTGAAAACTATCCGCTTTTTAAGTTTGCCTAGGTTTTCAGCTTGCCAGTTTTTTTTGTACACTAATCTCTTAAGTTTAGACCAAAAATCTTCAATTGGATGTAATTCTGGCACATTAGCAGGATTATGCTCTTTTGGTACAAATTCAATATTTTTTGCTTTAAAATAACTTTGTACTTTATGTGAATAATGCGATGAAGCTAGATCAGGCCAAAAAACAATATTGTCTTTTTATGATGTTTTTCAATGAATATCTCCAATCTAACAAGACATTTTGAAATAAACACATCTTCATTGACTGCTTGGCCTGACGAAGCAATGTACTGCTGAGAGATTCCCTTTGTAGAGAATGCAATCCGAGCAGGTAATTTTGGCTTAAGTTTGTCTTTTCTTTTTAGCCTTACATCATTTGATGCTGCATTTATGTCAGAAGAGTAAAATCCAGCATTTCCAGAAATATTAGTGTTGCTCAAATAAAAGTATGATTCATCGTCAATAATAACAATTTTTTTCCAAAAAATTGAAACCAACCTGCAGCACTTTAAATGAACAGCTGCTTTTTTAGCCGTTGCTCTTTTTGGTGTTTTAGTTTTTTTACAATAACGAATGCTAGTTTTTTGGTGAATAATTTTGCATATGTACGGTTGTGATACATGAAATCGTTTTGCAAGACCACACTGTGAAATACCATCCTTTTGATCAATCGATTTTTTAAGGCGCTTTATCTCTTTTGCAGGCATCTTTATTACTTTGCGACCATTTCGGACTTTTCTTTCTGGTCCTATATTGTTCCCCTTTTTTTTAAGTATATTATAAATAGTAGATTTTGGTATGTTCTCCATTCAAAAATGATTTACAATAAAGTTTTTGTTGTCATCTTGATGCAAATCCAAAAATGTGTACACTCGTTTTCTAAGGGATTCTTTGTTATAAGCTTTTTTTTTCATTTTTAATTATTCCTAAATAAATTTTTTTTTAATAATACATTTAAAGAAATAAATTTGCAACAAAATAGAAGTGATTGCAATTATATAAAATTTTTCCTTTGTATTTTTACATTTAAGCACACTTTGTCCAGATTTTTAGTTATCAAATGTTATATTACATTATATTTGTTTTATAAAATAAATTATATTTTAAATGATTAATTACTAATATATTTAAAAAATCAACAAGTGTAACAATATCTAAAATAAATAATTATTTTTTGTAAAGCAGAGTTTTTTAAGATTTCTGTTGTTTAGATTTTATTTAGCTAACAAAAGAAATAATTATAACTAACAGAAGACATTACACCTGCATCACACTCTCTACAGTGTACACTTTACAGCATACAATAAAGGTAGAAATATCAGTTAAAACATCATGCATACAATTCAGTATAAAAATATAGTACATTAAATATATGGTTATACAATATATACACAGGAAGAAAAAAAAGGTTTAATTCAAATAATTATTATAGTTTTATAATTTATTAAAATTTATTATTTTTTGTTTAATGGTTATGTTAATATATTATTTGTAATAGATATTTTAATAATAGTTTCTATAGAAAAATTTAAGCTCTATAGATAATTTTAATTTAATGGAGCTTTTATATATGTGTTTTATATATGTAATTTTTATGCATAATTAGTTAATAAAAATAAAATCAATTAAGTTTATTAAATAATAGTGTGTATTTACACCATTTACATATTTTCTTAACATATAAAAATGAATATTCTGAGATATTAATAAGAATTTTATTCTAAATTAGTTTTTTATTTACCAGGTATCTAGATAGCATCAAAAAAATTTTTGCTGCATTAGGTGTGATAGTTTTTCATCAAGTTATGGATCCTTATTACAGACCAAATCAGTTATTTGAAAGCAGTTATTTTGTAAGTAATATTTTTGCATTTCTACTGCAGTCTTATCTGAACTTATTGAATAAAGCCAATATTTTTCTTAGTGCAATCATTTGTTACTTATATGATTTTCACATACTGTATATAATTTTTGAATTTAATAAACAGTTAAATTAATTTGAATTTCCAAATTTTTCTAACAGCAAGAATCTCTCCAATATACTTATATACAGTGCTTGAAGTGGGGTGGGATGCGGCAGGATGCCATCCCATCACCTTTTTATAAAGTATAAATCATCCCACCACCCTTTTATAAATCTCTATATATAACAATGATTAAACGGGACGGTATTTTTAAGACCAGAAAAAGTTAAAAATGTAGCAGCACTCCTTGCATGTTCAACCTATTTGTCAGTTGATGTAGCAGCACACCCTACATGTTCTACATGTTTTTTACCAGTAAAAAATTTAAAATAAAAAGAAGTTTTTTATTTTGATTTAAAAAAAAAAATCCAGTATATAAAGTTGCATTTTTGTGGATTTTTTAAAAACAATTAAAAAGTTAATTAGTTTCCTCAATTAAATTTAATGGTTTTTACATAAGTATACTTAATTTTCTTCTTTAAACATGAAGAGTCATTAAGAGCTGCTTTTTTACTACAAACGGTAAATTTAGATGTCAAACTATAGGATTAAATAGAACAGTGGGATCAACTGTGGTTTAATCTTTTTTTTTTGGCCTTATTGACAAAGTATTTGATGCCTGATAGATAGCAATTGATCCTGTGAAAGTAGCTATGGGAAAGAGCTATGGAAACAATGCAAGTTTAGTGTGCAAGTTTAGTGTGGGAACAAAATCCTCTAACAAATAAATTTCATATGAGGACTATAAAAGAAGAACATATCACAGTGAATTGTAAACATGCTTGAAGTTACTCATTATATTCCTGTTAAAGTCATACCCCCAGAAAACCAAAGAAACCGTGCTTACTCTTTACAATTGGATGTTTTCATGGGCAACCCATTAGTACCTAGAAGTTGTACAAGGGTGCATTACAAACTTCATAACAAGGTTAAGAAAAGACCAATTATTCAGGATGAACTTGTTCTGTTTTCTTTTCATACTGCATTATAATGAATTACTTTTCTTTTTTCTTTTTTTAATGTTTTTTACCTCCCAAGGCTGAGGGGGTCACTAAAGTCATGGAGGATTTTTTTAAATTGATTTATTGTTACAATTCTATTTCAACTGCTTCACTCCGAAACAAGCTTTGGTGAAAAAGGTGGCTGATTGGAGAAACAAGTTACAAAGGTAGTACTAAGGATTTGGTGGGGATTGAACTCAGAATTTATCCTTATATCCTAATGGTATAAGTCTGCATAAGTTAAGGTTTTCTTCTTACTTTCCTATTCACACACAATCTTGTCAAAGAGTTAAAGAATCTTGTTTAAGTAACTGTTGTTAGTAAATAACATTAAGTAAATGTTATTAGTAAATAACATTAAGTAAATGTTATTAGTAAATAACATTAAGTAAATGTTATTAGTAAATAACAAAAAAAGATATTATTTTTATATAGCTTTTAATCTAATATTAATTCTTCAAAATGAGACAAATTTTTAACTTTTACAAAATCAATATTAATTAACTGCATCATGAAAACAAAGACTAAAAATTTAATAATTTATTAATTATTTTAATTAATAATATAATCACTTGTAATAAAAATTGTAAAGAGCAACACTGTCTTTTTATTATTTGTAGGGTTTGTTTTCAGCAAACCCAACAAGGCAGCAGGGCAAAGACTAAGAAAAAAAAACTCTGACTTAAAATTCCCCTGCCTTGAGGCTCTTGGTTGAATAAAAGCTAGAGATGGTGTCTCAATAAAAATACTAATCTTGGGCAGATGGTAACTGTATCCAGCTACTGTCTTGCAGAAGGCTTCTTTACAGGTGAGCAGAATAATTCTGTTGACCATTCTCACGCCCTTTCTTCCTCTATTAGACTGATGTAGATGAAGCCTGTGTTACATTTTTTTTTTTTGCTTTGGATGATGAATGCTGAATCTTCTTGACTCTACTCATAGAATTTTGCTTGTGCCTTCTTGATAGTGGCTATGTAACTCTTTCTGTTATCTCTTAATAAGGGTACAGCTCTAAAATTTAATTTAATGGTTCTAAGGTCAGCTGGTAGTAAAGTTTCCCGAACTCTGTGGTAGCTATCAGAGAGGATGATTTCATCAACAGCTGTAAAATATCAGAGTATTAATAGTGTTGTGTTGCGCATGGATGGTGTACCATGGTGGTAGTACTTTTTGATGTGCATTTTCGAGGCCACATAAGTAGCTCTATGTTACCTTACTTTGGGTTAATTAGCAGGACAACTGCACAGCTTAGGATGATGCCCTCTATCTACAATTGACTCAAGTTCTCTTTAAACTCAAACCATGCCCAAAATAACCAAAAATATTAAACATAAAAACCATCACAACCACCTTACTGTTTTAATATATCTTTCACAAGTATTCATGGACTTTGAAGTAACTTTCCATCAGTAGACTCTTATATCTTGTAAACTTTACCAGGTTTGCTTGCTTTTTATGAGACAAATTTAAATTTAGCTGTTCCTTCTTTAGATCTTAGTATTAATGGGTACTATCTTTTGATTTACAAAAACTTTAATAGTCATATGCTTGGCTTGGGTATATACATATGTATCAATTCACCTATTTGTCAAAAAATCAGGTTGAATCCTCTGACAATTCTTTTATGTGCTTCCACTTAGCACCTCTTCACTCCTCATCTTTGTCTAAATCTTGTATCTTATCTCAGAAGTTCTAAAAACTTTAAAAAAAATTTCAACAGCATCATTAACAAAATTAAGTCTAATATTCTATCTCTAATTTATAGGACTGATCTTATTACACCCAAGGATAAGGCAGAACTATTTGCAAAGAAATTCTTTTCTATTTTGACTCTTGAATCTTATGACCATACTCTTCCTGTTATTCCAGCTAAACAGGTTAATCCATTTTTAGACATTCAAAACACTCCAGCTTCCGTTGCTAAAGTCGTATCTCAATTAAACTCTTCTACAACAATCTTGATTTAAAAAAATGTTTTCCTCTTTAACTCTCTCTAAACTATTTAATAAGTGTTTGACTAAATCTTGTTATCCAGGTGGAAATATTTTGACCCCTCTAACTATTGTCTGATCAGTCTTCTCTCTATCATTATGGGCTTCGATCTCTTTTTTCTATAGCTAACTTGCTAATTGCTGTGACTGAAGATTCTATCATACATTAGATATAGGCAGCAAGGTTAGGGCTTTTGCTTTTGACATATTTAAAGCTTTCAATAAAATTTGCCATGTTGGTCTACTCAATAAGCTTGTTTCATATGTTTTATCTGGTAAAATTTTTGAGATTATCAAAGCATTTCTTTCTAATTACGGTAATAAATTTAGGGGTACCTCAAGGTTCTATCCTTGGTTCTGTTTCGTTTCTTATCTACATTAGTGATCTTCCTGAAATCTTACATCTAAAGTGGTTCTAATTGCTGACAACTCAACTTTACTCCTGTCTTGACAAAAAGTCTTCTCTTTGATTGATTGCATAGAACAGGCAGATCTTGAATCTGATCTCACTTCTGTAACAGATTGGGGCTTGCAGTAGCTTGTGCATTTTAACTCCAACAAAGTTCAGTTATTTACTGCAAACAACTATCGCAACACTGTCGACATTCCTATATTAATGAATGGCAACCCTCTCAATCTAAATATTCCCCTTTTGACCATTGTACTTATTGGGACATTTGAATTTGCAAGTTCTTCTATTTTCTTGTTAATTTCTTTTTGCTGTTTGTGTTATTTATTTTTATCTTTTGAGTTGTTTCAATAACTATTTTTTACACAAAAGAAAAGTACATGCCTCAACTAACAATAAAAATATTCATAGGGAAATGTACATGTTACTTCAACTGTTTCAATTTTTGTATGAACAGATTTTCTCATCAAGTTATTTGTAATTATTTATTATTTTTTAGGAAAAGCCATTTATGTTGCGTATCACTGAAATGTCACTCATTTACTATGTGCAGTTTACTCGTTATGTTATTGTATGGTGCATTAGTGTAAGTTTGTATAAAATTTAAATTTGTTTAAATTATTAGTTTATAAAATATTCTAATTATAATTTGTTTAAATTGATAGTTTAAAAAAATTTGAATTTAAATATATTATAGAAGACTACCTAGAGTAGATACATAACAGTAGTATTTATTAGGTTTAATTGTTTATATTTTAATAGGAAAGTGTTTGTATGGTAATAGGAATAAGTTATAATGGAATGGATGAAAAAGGAAATGCAAAGTGGAATGGTGTTCAAAATTTCAAGTTCAGAAAGTTTGTGTTTGGAGCTTTTTTTCAGGTTTTTACCTTATGCTGAAAATGTTTCTTTATTTTTTTTTGATTGTTGTTATTTCAATATTTTCATACCAACTTTGTAATACTATAAAATACACCGATTGAGCTTTGTAATATGCCATTATAAAACTCTAAGGTTTAGGAATCCGAGACACTGCTGCAGAGTTAAGAATAGAAACATTTCATATCAGCTAACTTAACTTGAGAAAGCAAAGTATAAACATATATCAAGAGCTTTCAAATGAAATTTAATCAATTATAAAGCAGACTTTTAAAAACAAATTTTTATATAAAGATGCCGAAAATTAGTTGTGCCATAATTGGTTGTACAAATATTATATATAGGTTGAATAAGTGGAAAAAAGAAGTATACAATGAATACTAACAAAATATAAACAGAGAGGAACATTCATTATGTGAAAGGCCATTTTTATTATATAAGTTTCCAGCAGCAAAGCAAAAAAATAAAGACAGTTATGGATTAAAGCTTTAAAAAGAAAGTCAATAAATAAGGCATTATGGCTGCCAAGAGGTAGTGGTATACTCTATACACTCTTTTGATGGAATTCTTTCAGCTGCAAACCTTGCGCCTAATTTATGTCTTGGATATGAACAAGAAGTTAAAAAATCTAGAAGAAACTTGTTCAAACAGCCTATAATATATCATATATATATATATATATATATATATATATATATATATATATATATATATATATATATATATATATATATATATATATATATATATATATATATATATATATATATATATATATCATTAAAAAGAAACTAAACTACTAAGAAGAAACTTGACCAACTGCAGTTACTAATTTTAGTGATATTTCAACAGATTTAAAAAAAGAAAATAATTTACCAATAACAAATGTATCACTATCTGATCATTTATATTGTTCTATACAATCAAGTAAAGTTTGCAAAGATGTGTTGACAAGAGCAATTTAATTGAACCACTTATCAGTAAAGTAAATGAGTTAACATTAACTTGCAAAAATTAAAGTGTCAAAAGTTATTTGATGGTGTTAAAAGTTCAGTATTTACATGGAGGAAAATTAAAACTGAACTAAAATGAAATACTAAAATGAACTTTTACACTGGTTTATCAACAATCAAATTATTTGAGAATTTATTTTTATTAATCAAACCAAATTTTCTAATATTTATTGGTCTGGTCCAAAAAGTTTTACTTATTCTAAAAACAAGAAAAAACATGCTTCAATGAAAAAATCACAAATCACAAGTTTTTACTTGTTTTAATACAATTAAGATTAGGACTTCTAAATCAAGGTCGATCACTTTGGAATGTACTCAGCCTGTGTTTACATACATTCACAACTTGGATTTAAATGTTAAGTCAATTTTTTAGACAAGCGTTAGTTAAATGGTTTCCTCGTGAAACTATTTGTAACGATATGCCACCTGTTTTTGTGAAAGCCAGTTATCAAAAATGTAGAGTTGTTCTTGGTTGTGCATTTTATTTCTATATTATTGTTAAAGTTAGTTATTTGTAAGATATATGCTTTATCTTTATCTAATGCAAAAAGTATATATATTATGTTTCTATGAAATTACAGTTTTTTAAACTTTTTTGGTATTCAACTTGTAATTTTCCTATATTTTATTAACGAATATTTTAAAAAAGGTCAATAACTGAGGTCAATAAATATAATAGAGATTTATTGGTTAATTGGTGATTGAATAAATTACTTAATAATCTCAGTCGGAGGTTGAATAAATTACTCATAAAGGAGCAGGGGCAATTCTACACCCTATACCCCCCCCCCCCCCCCACCTACCCTGTAAAATTGCCACTGCGCAAGAGGAGTGAAAATAGAAACAGTGTATCATATTACCCATCATAACATGAGAAAACGAAGTACAAAAGTCACAGCAGAAACTTCTAAATAAAATTCAATCAATTAAAAAGGAGACCATAAAAACAAATTATATGTAAAAGTGGTGAAAGTATTCTTATAGGTATGGTTGTACAAATAGTTGCATATAGGTTAACAAGTTGGTTGCATATAGGTTAACAAGTGTTAAGAAAAACTTTGTAAATTTTTCTATTGAAATTGCTTCCATCAACATTACACTTAACATTTTATCCACCAATATTACAATAAAAACTTCATCAATAAATCTCACAGTATTATATATTTTATTTGCAAACACAATATAGTTAGAGGCAGATAATTAAGAGAGAGGCAAAAGTAGAGGCAAAAAAACTCAGTTTTTAAAAATCTACAAAAAACACAAACGTATTATGAAAAAAAAGTTTTTTTTCAAGATTTAGAGTAGGTGCTAAAAATTGATTTAAAATACTATTTTTTATAATAATAAATTTCTCCCTTTACAAATTCCACAAAGGCACATCAAAGTTAATTTTATCTACAACTTGTATCTACAACAACACTTGGTAACAACCATTTGTGACATACATTGGGTGTAATAAGTATGGTTAGTTTTAAGTTTTACATCAACACCCTTTTTATGATGTCCCTTCATAAAACACACTTCACTGCTTTACTTCAAACCTCACTGCTTCAACTTCCATCGTATCACCATATTTTAAGACTGAAACACTGGGGTTAGTAAATGTCAGTCCTGATATTTTTTGGTTAAGTGATCAAAACTTGTGGTATCCATCAACAATTTAATTTTCTCCATATTTGTTGCTACCTTTTGAGCTTTAGAGTTATAACACTTTTAGTCATACTGGTTTTCATTTTCATTTTGACTCTGTGTTACTACTTCAATTTGATATTCTCAGCTGACATGTTTACTTTTAAACTCTTAAAAAATTCAGCAAGTCAAAGAGAATGAAATTGCATTGTTAATGCTTGGCAAATCAATTGGTGGCATATCAACTTTTCTGAAAACTTCACAAATAAAGTCTATTTTTGACTTTGAAATAACAGTATATAAAATGCTTGTGGTATATAAAATGCTAAGTAGTATATAAAAAGCTTTTTAAAAAAAAGTTAACCCATGCCAGTCATGCATGTAAAATGACAGGCTTTTATTTTAGTCCTTTTTTTTTAATATCAACCACAGTTTATGATATGTATCATTGATAGATAATGATTTCCGACATTCTGATTTAAATATACAGTAATTAAATATACAGTAATTACCTGTTAAATTATAATACTTAATACTTAGCTGCATGCTTTTGATTTTTTATCTCAAGTCTTTAATTTCAAATTCTGATGGGTTAAACATTAAATAATTAAATATATCTTGATATAACAACATTGGCCAGATTGGCATACCCTCTTGTTCGTCCATCTTGCCATCAAGAATTTTAAACAAATCAGGTATCTGCATATTGTCTAATTTCAGTTTTAAATTATATTATTTTAAATCTGCTTTAACATCTACTGCTGTTTTTACTGGTTTTCATTGTTTTCCATTGCAGCAAATACACAAGTCTCTAGCTCTTCTATTTTACCATTTAATTTTATTCCCTTTAATTTCAAATTTTTAACTCTTCTACTTTCATCTTTGAAATCATATCATACTCTATAATTAAATTTTATAGTAAATATTTTTTTTAGCAGTAAGATGTTTATACTTCATTTTCTCAAGTATTGTTATGAATAATAGAATCTTTTTACTCCTCCTATTAGAGTCTAGACCTCTTAAAAAATGATGTATTTTAAATTCACTCAATTAGTGTATTAAAAAAGTAATTACTACACTCCCTCTCTGCTCTCCATCTTACATAGTGATTTACCTTTAAAGTGTATTTATTATAATATATAAATATATAATTGGTTTTGTCAATAGTATATTGATTTATTAACATATTAATATTTATTATATAATTGTATAAGTATATTAATATAAAAGTTATATTTTTATAAACGTATATTATAACACTCTTTCCTGGTTTTTAACCAACAAAAGTGATTTCACTGTGCTCTCCTGAGACCGCCAGGATAAATTTTGGTTTACTCTAAAAAATTTTGTTTATTTACTGTTATTGGGTTAAATAAAGTATTTTAAAATAATTTTTAAAATCTAAACTAACTTTTAAACATAGAAATTTTAGATTTAATTAATTAAATTGCTAAAATAAATTATGTAGTTTTATGATTACGTCATCTATTGAAATTGGTACAAAATGTTGCAATACAGATAAAAATAACTATTATTACAGTTAAAAGCGATCATATAAAACTTATATTTTTTGTCAAAATTAAATGATTGGATTGAGAAAATATCCCAAATTAACAGACAAAAACTCAGAAGATCATCTGATATTCTGAACAGATCACAACAAATAATCAAGATATTATTGATAAAATTATTACAAAGATATGTCCTCGTTGCTTTTTTACAATAGGTATGATTTCTTTAAACAAATTTAAAATATTGTATAACTTAAAGAGATGCAAAAAAACACGTTTTTTTGCTATCATATTTTTTCACCCAAAAAAAAATATGTTTTTTTGGAGTTTTTTTTGGCTTTTAATGATCCTTTTAATGTTTTTGTTTACTTACTTTTAACTTTTTTTAAATGTTTCCAACTTATCTAAAATGTTTCTATTTAGTGTTCTGTTTGAGTATTTTAGATTCTATATTAGATTATATTCAAATTAATCTATTTTAATTAAAGTGTGAACAGAGTTTGCAAGAGTTAAATTACTGATTTTTTTATTGCTAAAGTGGTTAACAAATTATTTGTTCTTTTCTGAAATTAAATGTTAACAAATTTAATTTATTTGGAATTGGAGAAATAAAATTAAAAAACAAAAAGCATAAAGTAAGATAGCAAAATTTTAAAAAAAGACATTAAAACTATGCAAAACTTATACAATACTTATAAATTTTTCAATGCAATGTTATTTCATTTATAAATTAAAAAACTTTGTTTATAAATTAAAAAAGTTTTCATTCATTCAAATTAAAAAACTAGTTTTCATTCTGTTAAAACATTTGTTTTTAATGTTATGAAAAAATTGTTTTGAACTCAAAAAACATATCTACATAAAAAAACAAACAAAAAAAGGACAAATCTTTACTTATGATGTCTCTGTATTTTATAAAATGTTTCTTTAAATAATTTTTTTCAGTTTTATATTAGCTAATTATTAGTAAGTCATTGAAGAACAATTATTAAAGTTATTTGATGAACATTTGAAGAACTTGTAAAACAATACAGATAAATGGTATATTAAATAGGAGAAAGACAAAGTCTTTTAATAAATACCACTTGAAAACACATTTTTTAGGTGATATTTAAATGTTAAAGTTAAAAGTGTTAAAGCAGTTAGTTAAAAAAATACACAAAAAAACCTTTGGTTTTTTGAGCCGTGGTAAAATAGTAAACAAGGTATTTTTAAGTCTTGAATTTCTTACAAAAACCAGACTTTTTTTACTTTTCAACAGAATGTCTAAAAAACTATTGTGCACTAAAACATAGTTATTTAAACAACTAAATTAAATTACAAGAACAGTTTTCATATTACTAATCTCTATTAAGTTCTTCATTAAAATTAACTATAAAAAAAAAATTTGGGAAACTTTTTTGATTTTTATGGGGATCTGCTACATTAAGCACTTGAAAGGCAATGCTAATAAAGTCATACGCTAAAGAAAAGAATGAACCCCATCCCCCCACAATAAATATCAACCAATTTTTTAAATTATTTCAGCCCCCAAAATAAGGAAAAAAGTTATTTATAAAAAATAAAAAATAAAAAATAAAAAAAACGACTCACATCTCTTATAACTTAATATTTTATTTCATAAACTATTTCTTCAATTATTGTTTAAAAAAAAAAAATTAAATTTAGTAAATAGTCAATGCATAGGTTATGATAGACCTATTAAATATTAGCATATTATTTTTATATGTTTTACAAATATAATAGTATCAGAGTTTTTCCTACTTTAAATTTCTATTTAGGCAAAGGATTTCTCACTTTTGCTGTACGAGTGAATCTGTAAAAAACCTAATTATGTTGGCTGGAGGTCTTGGAAATGTATCCAGTGAGCAAGTTGCTCCTGGGGTTCTCAAAATAAAAATGAAAAGAGGCAAACAACCTTCTTGTTGTTGTTGGCACTCCTGATCATAAATGTAGCAGAGCATCCGTTAAAAAGTTATCTCTAGAAACTGTAATGGAAATCTCTAATACTCTAAATCTGAGTAAAAGAAAGACTAAGCTACTTTGTAAACATATGCGACAAAACTCAGGGAAGAAAATGTTAGAACCCAATATATCAACTCAGATAGAGGAGCTGCATAACATATTTTCAGATTTTTATGATGTCCAAACATTCATTTCAGGGATGAAGAGATAAGTCACAGTATTTGTAAAAATATTTGGTATTTGTAAAAGATACTTCTGATTTAATTCTTTGTATGATTAATGAAAGAGGTTTGAATCCTTATTGCACTATTGCTAGGATTTCCAATGATGGTGGACAGGGTTTTTTTAAATACGTCATAAATGTTTTTGATCCACTATGTAAACATACAACTTCAGAAAGTCTTGATTAATGTAATTGATCCAATGTAAAAAGATCATTGGTTTTGGTTTTAGTTGAAGATATTTTAGAGCATAATGGTAATCTTAGCAAACTATTGAAACCACTAGCTCTGTGTGATGTAAAATATTCAATAGCATTTTATCTAAAATGTGGTAACTCTTTATTTGGTTTAAACAGTCACAGCGGCAAGTATGCATTTCTCTGGTGTGAAGGGGAAAGCATTCTTGAAAGCAGAAAAAAAAGAACATTAGGTTCAATTGATATCAACTACAACAAGTTTGTTAAAGATGGATGCAAAAAAAATCGCATGATGGAATTTAAAAACTGTATTTCTCCTAGAGTTGTGTATCTTGATGAACCTCTAGAAACTTTAGTAGAACATCTCATTCTTCCACCAGAGTTTCACATTTTTATTTGTATTACTTCTATGTTTGTAAAAATTTTAATTACATTGTGGTCTGATTTTGATTTGTGGCTAAAGTCGAATTATATAATCTTTAGAGATTACCGTGAAACTAGTTTGGATGGTAGCAATTCACAGAGGCTTTTAGATAAATTAGATAATTTAGAAGTTAGCCTTGTAAGTGCAGCCTCTATATTACCAAATATGATATTTCTCCCACCTAAGCTGTCTTAAAAAGTTTTCAATTGTTAAAACAAAAGGTTTTAGCATGTTTATTAGAGAATCTATTGCTGAATCAGTTTTAGATTTTAAAAAAGCTTTCGAAAATCTGCAGCTTCATCTTCTGTAAAAGTTACCAATTAAATATTAGATGGAAAACTACCAATTAAAAATTAGATGGAAAGTTCATATTTTACTATTTTATTATGTTCCTTTTCTTCAGCATAGTCAGTTTGGACTTGGTGTATATGCCAGTGTAAAGTGCTCACCACTATCACTATCAAGTATGGAAGTGATATTAGCGTTGTTTGGATCACAATGATACTGCAAAACAGCTTAAGAAAAGTGTGATTGAGTTTGGTATAAACAGTTTCAAGTAGTCCTTTTCTCTTCTTTTTAAAACTTTTAATTATTGTGAACTTTGAATTGAATTATTTTATAAGGAATTTCAATACTTCATGTTAAACTGTTAAATTTATTGCATTGTCGTTATATTGTTAACTCTGGAATACATCTCAATTTTATTATAAAATATCTAATTTTTTCATTTCAAAGTTGTATTCTTTTAACAAAAATTGTTTTAGAGGTGTTATACCCTATTAATTTTTAAAAAAATCCCCGCCCTCCCCATATTACCCCCTCCATAAGCTATTTTAGGTAAAAACTATTTTTACAAAAAAAATGTTTAAAAGTTAGTTAAGATTTTAAAAATTATTTTAAAACACTTACCTAAACCCAATATTAATAATTAAACAAAAAAATTAGAGTAAACCAAAATTTACCCTGGCGGTCTCAGGAGAGCACAGTGATTTACTGCATTATTAGGCTCATTTGTTACATTAAAAAGCATTTTTGCTCAGTAATAATTCAAAAAAAAAAAGTACATAATTTATGGCTCAGATTATATGATACCATGGAGATTTACTAAAAATGATATGATTTAAAAAAAAACACTCTGTAATGATTGTTACGCAAACAATTCTCTATTTTTTATTTTAATTAATATTTATAAGGAGTTTTTATTTTTTTGTATTATAATTTTTTATTTTATATAATTATAATTTTTTTTTTAAGGACATTATAGAGGGCTTCAATATTAGCACAAACTTGTGGTCTGGAAGGTTGATTTTTTTTGTGTGTGTGTATCTGTGTAAACATGTTGTTGCAAATTTAATTTGGAAAAAATACTGACAAAAATGTTGTTTTACAGGTATATTTTCCGCCGACTTCGTTTTATGAGAAGTAAACTTGCTTCTCATGTTTTAACATTGGTTTTCCTTGCTGTTTGGCATGGTTTTTACATAGGATACTTCATTATGTTTGCAATGGAGTTTTTGAGTGTTATTATGGAAAGACAAGTATAATTTATGTTATATAGCTTAATTGTATTTTTTATAACATATATATATTGTTAGCTCCTTATTTTCTTACTTTGATTTAAATCATTTTTCAATATTCAGGTTTGCAGTGTTTTTAAAAAGTTGTGTGGCTATTCATATAATGAATTACCGATTTTATTAAAAACTGTTGTTCAATTATTTGGTGCAATGATGAAGTTTTATATGTGCGGCTTTTTTGCTATGTCATTTATTTTGCTTAGGTGGAGAAGAATCAAAGTGGTTAGTTTTATTACCATTTGCGTAATGGAAAATTAATAACTTTATTGATTGAAAATTTTTCAATTAAAAATCATGATTTTTTTTGGTCAATTATAACGTGACAATTGTTCGTACATTGACTGACAGCTTAGTATATTATTTTTTTATTGTATTGTACTTCATTATGTTGTACTTATTATTGTATAGGTTTATGAAGACGTCTACTATTGGCCACTTATTATTATTGGTGTATGGTTTACATGTGCACATCCAATTTTGTTGGTGTTGTCTAAAATGATAAAGAAACAGTATGTTTTTATTGTCTGATATTTTTATTGTCTATTAATGTTTGCTGTGTTCAAGAATCTCAAAGATTTCTTTTTTGTTGAGTTTAAAAATCTCAAGTATTTGATTAACTTGTAAGCAAGTTTTATTCTTAAGTCTCTTTTTTCTTAAATAGGTTCAAGATAGAAAAAAAAGAATGATTCACAGTAAACCTTTGGTAACAGATGTTTTAGCTATTGTTATAAATAAATATTAAGTTTTTAAAATTTATAAATTATATAGTTTTGATATAAAAATAATGAGTATTAGATATTGAATATAAAATCTTTTTCTTTAGTTTTAGAAGTTTTAATTAAACTTCTTAATAATAAAATAATTTTTCATTTGATGTTATTAATAATATTAAACTTTTTAAAAACATACGTGTAATTTTTAAATACCACATATTCTTTATAAAATATTTGAATAATATATAACTTAATAATATATAAATTAATAATATTAAACTTTTTAAAAACATACGTGTAATTTTTAAATACCACATATTCTTTATAAAATATTTGAAAGTTTTTATAAGTATAAATAAAATTATTTATACTTATAAAAATTTTATAGTTTTAAAAGTATAAATAAAATTTATTTAAAAAAATTAGGGTTTTATTAATTTATAGTTTTTAAAAGTAAAAATAGAAAATTTTATTAAGTATTTATAATATTTGTAACACTTTTTTGAACTTAGATTTTTAGAACGTGTTTTCTTTTTCAGACTATATTTTAACATGCTTTCAATCTGTGTCTAATATTTAAGATAGGTTTTTAAGATTTTAATATTGCAACTGTTATTTCAGTATTTTAAACTAGTTTTTGATTCTCGTTTTAACTGTCGTTTTTAACATTTGTAACTGGTTTTAGTAATAAAATTGCATTTTTATATTATTACGGATTTTTAATATTTATAATTGATTTAAAATATTTAAGACTGTTTTTAAATATTTGTAACTTATTTTTAGTACTTGGTTTTTAATACCTCTAGCTGTAAGATACTAATAATTATTACACGAAGTTGTAAAAAGTTGAAAACTCCTGTTACCCACTGGAATAATATAAACATTAACAGTTTTAAATTTTGACAAAACTGTGTATTTTTTCAACAGAACCACCCTTAGTATATTAAATTTGTCAAATTTTTTTGTTTCAAGTAATTATGCCCTAAACTAGTGACGATTATAAACTACAATTAGGGCAGCGATCCAATAGTATGGTGTATTTAACAATACTGGGGTTCCGATGCAAACTCAATATGGAACCCCTAACGTTTTTTACCCTACTTTTTATTAATTTGTATAAATTTGTAAATACAAATTTCTTATGTATTATATTTTGGCTATTTTGTATTGTTTTATTGCTAAAATAAGTCCTAATGCACGGCCCTAATACATTTTAAAAATTCAATTGCTGAGTTGCGTGGTTTTGAAGAACAATCTGCAAGTTTACTATTTTTTTTTTTTTTTTACTTATAATTCTTATTCCAAAACTCAAGGGTTTTGGAATAAGGGTTTTGCGGTAGTGGTGTAGTGGTAAAGCGCTCGCTTCTTAAGCGAGAGGTTCGGAGTTCGATCCCCACCACGTCCCTAGTAGTACCACGCTTAACTTGTTTCTCCGCGCAGCGGCCTTGTTCTTCAAGGTTCGTATTTCGGAGTTATAGAGTTGAGAGAGGGTTATAACCACTATTAAGTAGCCTCCTCATCTGTAGTGGCCTTCTCGGCCTTGAGGAGGTGAATAAAAAAAACAAAAAAAACGAAAGGGTATATGTTTTTAAATTATTTTATATTTATTTTATATTGCATTTACCGTTTTTCTTTTTTCTCCAAAAACAGTGCTTTATATAATTGGGTATGGTTATTTTTTGGCTATTTGTAGTGAGTTCGTGTTTAATGCGCGAGGTAAAACATAGGTAGTGGTGATGTCAATCTCACAGGATAAACTAATTATTGTTGCTAAATCTAAAGAAGTGGTTCTGAAATGTTTATCTGCTAATACTTAAACTACGTTTTAAATAATGAATTAAATAAACATTGCTTTTCTTTTTTTTTTTGCCTTATATCATTTTAAATTTGTTTTATTTCGTTGATTTTTCTTCTGCATGTTTGGTATGTAATATTTGAAATTTCTGTTTAATAAAAAATTTTGTATTTAATTTTATGTATTGTTTATTTTATATTTGTCATTAATTTATTATAATTAGTGTTACATTTCTATTAGTCTTTATTTTGTCCGGACAAACTGTCTAAATTTTCTCTGTTCGAGAACTAATTTTCCTTTATCATTGTTTAATTATTTTTCTCAAAAAGGCATTTACTGCACGTGAGTGACAATTAAGCGAAATTATATATTTCCACTAATCTAAAAATAATTATTTTTAAAACCTCAACCTAATATTTTATAAAAGAAGAGTTGCATTTATTTGGTCAAATCAAAATAATATTTTTTGCATCCTAATTCGAGTTATTACAAAGATTATACAGATAATTATCTGAATGTTTTGAAGATGTAAAAAGCTGATGTTAAACATGGCGTTAATTGAAGGACAATTTGTTACAAATTGTAAGAAAAATACAACTTGAAATTTGGTAAATCGTAATTTTTTTTTCAAATAAAAAAGAGTTTTTGTTAAATGTATCATTCAATTTGATTCAAAGTGATTATGGATTTTTCTTGGTAAAAAAGCCTTATGTCATATTATGAAGAATTTAGTTCTTGTTGGAAATAGATTTGTCTGACAAAGCGTTTTTGAACTATAACTGGATGAAAAAAGTCTTTAAGCATCTTGAGGTAGTTTTAGCCGTTGATAGTTGGTTTGTCAAAAAAGTATTTCTTACAACGCTGTTTGAAAGCATCAAAAGCGCACCAAACGTTAACTTTTGGACTATGGTCTTATGTTGATTATGGTCTTCCACAGTATTTGATTTTTCTTGACTCCAAAATTAACAGATCTGCTTATGACCTTTACCGGATATGTGAAAAATGGCTTCATCAAGTTTTTTAAATTATGGTCCTCTAAGAGCGGCAGCATGTCTTCGGTTGTTTGGGCTTTAGGATCTTCAAAATCTTCTTCAAATAATTTCTGGTTTATTTAGATTGTAATGACTTAAAAAACATTTATGAATGTAAAAAATTATGAATGGTCCCTCTTTATAAATTTACTTCGGCGAAAAACTTGGTTACTGTTGTCTTGTCGACCATAAAAATCCCTTATCTTTTTTTGTATGTTTTCGTCGCTTTTTCGTGGTCATTCGTTTTAATCTCGGTCTTCAAGTGATCCAGTTTTAAGAAAACTGTTGTTCATTGTAGTTATTGTCCTTGGATTTGGTATTTCTGCATTTTTCCGCTTCAGTCATCTCATAACCGCAATCACGCTCTCATATTTTGCCATTAATACAACAACTCGAACTCTGAGTTTAAACCCAAAGGCATGATTCATTTTAATATTACTTTGAAATAATAACTTTTTCTGCATAATATAATATTATATCAGATATATAGACTTTAATTTTTTGTCTTATATTTTTGAATAGTGTATTATTGTTAATTTTTGTTTGTTTCTTTTTATGATTTTTATGATTGCATATGATTTTTTTTACCTGCGTATTTACTAGGTAATATAGCAAAGTTTTCCCTAAAATAAAAAAAGCCATAATATCTAAAAATATGCATAACCCCGGGATGACGAAAGAAATTTTAAAATCATTAAAGAAAAAACAAAAGTTCTACGGATAAATAAAAAAAAAAACAACGTTTAATAACCAAAAATTACAAGAAATATTTCGAAAAGTAATCAAAGAATAATTTCTATTCAAGTTTACTGTATAAAGCGTTAGGAAATTCTAAAAAGACTTGGACTATTACTAACAAATTATTGGAGGGGGAGGGGGACTAGATTTAACAAAATCCTCAAACGACTTTAAACTGAGGATAGTGGTAAGTTTTTAGAAAGATCTCTCTAAGTAACAAATCAAATCAAGTAATGATTCTGTAATGATATTACAGAATCATTACTTTTCATTATATAATTAATTTTTCCTTAAAAAATGGAGCCTTTCCTGTTCAATTAAAGTTTGCTAAAATAATTCCTATTTAACAAAACGGCGACAATTCAATAGAAACTAACTACAGGCCTATCTCAATACTTTCCTGTTTTTCAAAGCTTCTTGAGCGTATAGTGTACAATAGAATATATAATAAATTACCTTGATAAAAATAATATTTAATGTCATAAACTATTTGAATTTAAAAAAAATCATTGCACTGAGGATGCAATAGTTAATTTTGCTTATAGAATTATAAAAGAATTTGATGACAACAACTATACATTGGGAGTTTTTGTAGATCTATCGAAAGCATTCGACACTGTCGATCATGAAATCCTTCTCAATAAATTGCAAAACTACAAAAATTTGAATTTGAATAGAAATGGCTTTAGTCTTATCTTCAGAATCGTAAACACTGTGTTACGTATGACTTAACTAGTACTCAATTAGAAATTATTAGTTATGGTGTCCCCCAAAGTCTTAACTTTGAGAATCATGTTCAAAACGAGGCACCTATTGAAAAATATGTGCTTAAAATGTGAAAATTTTTCACTTATTCAGAGCTATATTAGTTTTTGTAGTATAGCTTGGGAAATTAACCAGCGTCTTCATTAAAAAAAATTCAAAGCAAATAAAAGCAAGCGACACGGTTAATTTGTAATGAAATAGATATGCATACGCCTAGCCTTTACTAAAAGAAATGAATGTTTTAAATGTATATCTTATTTTTTATGTTTAAACTTCACAATAGCATGCTTCCGTCATATTCTCAGCCATATTTTTCTTTATTCACAGTTACTTAACAAAACATTCCATTAACAATTTTTACATTCCGTCAACAACACTTAAAAAATCGGGCTATTTTTGTTTTTTAATTATTTGAATTTTCATGCTAAATTTTGTATACAATGTTATATCCGAAGATATTGTTGGCTTAGCATAGAAACAGCCACAAATAGTCATTAAGACTAATCCATAGTAGTGTCCGTTATTAACCAACATTTTTCCGTACGAAGTACTACTCAAGCATTTACATTTACATAAATCTATAACCACATTACATAAATTTATAACCACATTTACATTTACATAAATCTACAACCACATTACATAAATCTATAATCACATTTATGCGAAATATAAAACATTTTTTAAGAAAATATAAAACATTTTTTGAAAAAATATAAAACATTTTTTAAGAAAGCATAAAACATTTTTTAAGAAAGCATAAAACATTTTTTAAGAAAATATAAAAAAAATTTTAAGAAAATACAAAACATTTGATTAATTAATTTAATGTTTTGAAAGAAAAAAGAGAACACTTATTATAAAAGATAAAGAAATTCAATTTTTTATGAAATAAAGTTAAAAGATATTGCGGAAGAAGTTGCAATATCAGTTTCTGCGACACGCTCTATTTCTAATAAAATCAGTAAAGGACTTAGAGGTGATGAAATCTCATTAGTAAAAAAAGAAAGGTGCAGCTCTTATGACGAGACTCTTGAATTTGAAATTCAATTGCTATTTGAGCATGATCCATCTTATAATTTAGCATCATTAAAAAACATTATTGTTGAAAGGAGTATTAATGCATCTATACCTACGATATCTAAGTATTTGAAGTCGATGGAGTTAATTAAAAAACGACTTACATTAGTAGCAAAAGAAGAAACTTGCTGCAAAACGTTGGTTTAAGACAAAGTTTTGCAGGACTAATAATTCGATTCCTGACATTAACTTAATGTTTCTAGATGAAACAGGCTTTAACTTACATACTTCTAAGCTATATGGCTATTCTATAAAGAATACAAAATTTTTTGTTACAGTGCCAGCAAATTGTGGAAAGAGTGTAAGTCTCATGGCCGCTATAAATGTTAACAGCATTCTGAGCTTTAAGATAGTGGATGGTGCCTATAATGGCAATCTTTTTTGTCATTTTATAATCAACCGTTTTTCCAAACGAATCCCCGTTCTGTACTAGTATCGAATAATTGTGCAATTTCATCGTCGAAAAGATGTAATCGATTTGCTCATCCAATCCAATTTGCTTTTTTTCATTTTATTCACCGCAATTGAACCCGGTCGAGAAATATATTAGTTGTATTAAAGCTAATTATACTTCAATAGGGCTGTTTCCAGAAACTAGCAATGAATTTAAGGCTACCTTATATTCGCTTATACCGACAATTGGCGTTGATTTTTGAGGTTGGTATCTTAATATGAGAAGATGGGTTTTGAAAGGCAAGTCAAAAATGTTATTAAAGTGTATGCTTTGTTATTTATATTATATATTTAAATATAATGAGTTATAGTAATAAAAAAATACAATTTATTTTTCAGAAACTTATGAATAACGTTATATATCATAAATGCACTATTAAATCAAATGAAATGTTTTATATTTTCTTAAAAAATGTTTTATATTTTCTTAAAAAATGTTTTATATTTTCTTAAAAAATGTTTTATATTTTCTTAAAAAATGTTTTACATTTTCTTAAAAAATGTTTTATATTTTGCATAAATCCTGTAAAGCATTTAAAAGAAGCTGTGAAACAATATTTGTTAAATCTAATAAATAAAAATATTTTTTTGTATTTTTAATTCGTTTTTTTTTAAGTATTCACTAATATGTATGTGTCTGTTTAACTCTTAAATATGTAAGAACTGATTTTATACTTTATGTATTTACTACTTTATTATACTATATATATTTTATGAATTTAAACGTGCGAATAAAGTAAACTACTTCGCTACCAAAGGAACAAGATGATGTATTGTCTTCTGCTTACTCCTGACAGAATTTAGACTATATATTTTATTTTTTACAAGTACATCGTAAAAATTATTTGTTCATTGACAAAATATATACAAATAAATAAAAATAAATAAAAAAATCTTTCTAAAAGGTATGAAAAAGTTATGATCATACCTCACTGATCATTTATAAGGATTAAAAAGGATTTTAAAAAGATTATTTTTTAGTATCAAAAATCTCTGATTCAGTCAAATTTATGTTTCTAGGTAGAGTTAGGAACTAAAATTGCCAAGCATTTTTTATGAGTGCGCATTTAGTAGATTCTATATTAGTCATAAACAGTAAAACTTAAACTTGAAAAAAATGTAGCAGAGCCGGCCTTACTCCAACTGGTGGGGGCTTCTCAGCCCAGAAAAAAAGTTCTACTGAACTTTTATAAACTTTTGAAACATATGGCCTATAGAATTTCTATAGAACTTCTATAGAATGTCTATTAGTTTCTATAGAAATGGCTATAAAACTTTTTTTTCTATTGAAAAAAAAGTTCTATAAAAATTAACAGAGGTTCTATAGAAATTTTTTAGAATTCTATAGAATTTCTATAGGCCATATGTTTCAAAGGTTTATTGAAATTCTATAGAACTTTTTTTCCTGGGAGTCGCATAGAACTGAGAGTCGCATTAGACTTTTTCTTTCATTTTTATTTTAAAGTAACAGATTTAAAGTAATAAATTAGTTGATAGAGTTAAAATAAGAGATTTAATAAATCTAAATTTAACTCTTGTTGCTTTATTTTGGTAAAAATGTTCTTTCGATTCAGGTGCATCAAAACGCAAAAAAAAAAAAAAAAAATGCGAAGGAAGGCGTTTCTATCAACGCAAAGAGATTTTACAGACTTTTTCAAGATCTATATAACCTTTTTTTATGACTATTTTACAGACTTTTTCAAGATCTATATAACCTTTTTTTATGACTATTTTACAGACTTTTTCAAGATCTATATAACCTTTTTTTATGACTATTTTACAGACTTTTTCAAGATCTATATAACCTTTTTTTATGACTATTTTACAGACTTTTTCAAGATCTATATAATCTTTTTTTATGACTATTTTACAGACTTTTTCAAGATCTATATAATCTTTTTTTATGACTATTTTTTAAATTTGAACTATTTTTTTTATTAATTTACCAAAAACCTCCAGTAATTTCCATTTCATTTTTTTAATATTTGTTAAATTCGAATTTAAGTCTTTCCTGCTGTTCTGATCCATAATTACATGCTATAATGTCAACTTTATACTGGCTTCTACAGATTCTAATGATTTATAATGGCTTCCACAAATTTTGATGATTTTTAACTTAAATATGATGCATTTTTCAATTTTAAATTTTAATGTTGACTTATTTTTTGTTGTAATGACTGCAACCTTTGCAGGATATAGTAGGACCTTTGCACAGTTGAATCGAGATTCAGCTGTGCAAAATTTCTATTCTCATTTAATATGGCGTTTCTATTCTCATTTGATATGGCAGTCTCTTACATTTTATATGGTGGCCTCTTATTTTTCAGGTAATATCAACAATTGGCAAGCATAACTATAGGTTTTTCTCGGGAAAAGAGGTTTGAATAATTGGAACCTGTTTTCCCGAGAAAAATTTTTGGGGATATGATAGTACAAGTGTGTAGGAGTACATTAGAGTTGGTTTTAAAATTGTTCATAATCGTCCATGAAAGAAAAATTGGTATGAAATTTTCTATTTTATTGCTCTGAACAAACTTGTTACATTTTTTATTGAAAACATTTGAGACTTGTTCTCACAAATTTATTCTATAAATAAGCAGTGTATTTACAACATAGAAATAACAACAAACAAAAAAGCATCCAATTTTTTTAGAAAATTTTAAAAAAATGAGATTTTAGCTTAACGACTTGATCAAGCAATTTAAAAAAAAAAAGAATTACTCTTATTAAATATAGTTCTTAAAAATTAATGTTGAAGGGTTATTTCTTACATATCATATGTTATAATACAGTATTCTCTACAAAGATGTTAAAAAGAATGCTTACTGTTGTAATTAATCAAATAGTTTAAAAGATTCTTAGAGTAGTCTTGACAATCACTGAGCCTCTTGAACCGTTATCAGTGATGGTTGAATTCATGGTGGAGTGATTCTATTGCTTGCTTTGAATAGATGCAAAGTGAGTGGTTGTGGCGATCAATAAACTGTGCCACATAAAAAAAGACAGCATGCACTTTGGGAGTGACACTCGTGTTTGGAAGCTTGAGGTAGGAATCCTTGAATTCTTCAATGAGGGTACTATAGTTGTCTTTGCGAAAATTTCCAAAGGAAGCCTGAACAACTGCATTAAACTTTCCGTATGTGTCAATGAATAGAAATGCTAAAAAGCAAGCATGCTTTTTCGCAAGTTGTTGAAGCAAGTCACCTTTTTGTAAAAACTTTCTGCACTCACTGCCAACAAATTGCCCTCTATGAAAAAGTAGTTGTTGAATGTTTATCATTTTTGGCCGCTCTGATGCATTTTTCCACTGCAGACACAGACTCTTGCAGAGGTGGTTTACAACACCAAGAAGCAAATGAAGTTCCATGGGTGGAATAAAGTCCAAGATGAGTGTTTCTTTAGGTAACTTAATAACTGGCTCATGGAAAACATTCTGAAAATCTCTGGCTTTTTTTGTTTGGGGACCTGCTGCTTGGAAGCCTGTATAATCAGTTTAAATGGAGCCAAATGTTCAAAGCTCACCACTCAGATGAAGATTCTTTGGCTTAATGTCAC
The DNA here is from genome assembly GCF_038396675.1 of Hydra vulgaris. Taxonomy (NCBI): domain Eukaryota; kingdom Metazoa; phylum Cnidaria; class Hydrozoa; order Anthoathecata; family Hydridae; genus Hydra; species Hydra vulgaris. Next base: position 34,556,745 of record NC_088925.1, on the reverse strand, counting down.
ACCAGGTATAAGGGTGAGCACTTGAGTAAGACTGCAAACCACAAATAATGTTTGCAAACTTCATATCACATGACAACACAAAAGAAAATCTCTCAAGGCTCAATTTATCCATGTCATTATTCTCACCAAAAGTTGATGCTTCACTCTTGAGTCTTTGAAGAGAGGTTTTTTAATTCTAACACTTTTGTATGTGTCTGAAATCTCTGAGGTGACAAACAAGTCAGAAAAGAGACTAAAATTTTTCTAAAAGACTAAAATTTTTACCTGAAGTTTTTTTAACTTCTGGCTGGGGAGCTACTTTGTTAGGTGTTGAAGCAATCTTATCATCCGTCTGTTTGAAAGCCCAGCCTAGTTTTGAAATTGTAGAAGTTGTTAAGTAGTCAAGGTGGATGTAGCTGCTGGAAAAAGTTCTCTTTGTCTTGATGGCCCTGGAAAAAAAGTTTACATCAACATAACACAGTTTCTCATGTTGTAAAGTTTTCTTGTTGTAATAAAAAGAATCACTTAAACAAAAGCATATTAAGCAGATATGGCAAAAAGAAAATCTGTATATGTATTTAAGTGTATGTACGCAACATTTAGTAAATTTTATTTTTTTAATGCTATTACTTCTTAATGTTAAACATAAATTTTTTTTTGGTTTTATTTTTAATATTATTATTTGTATTATAGTCATCGTCATACCGTCACTACCGTAGGGTGAGAATTGATTAAAAAAAGGGGTGCAATGGAACCCTTTTTTTAATCAATTCTCTTTTTTTTTTATGCAAGTTTTATAATAAAAACTGAGCAAAAGTTTTATTTGCTATTCTAAACTTCCTTTTTTTTTTCAAAAACGACTCCCTCTTCCCCTAAAATCTTTCACAGCACGGGCTTGATCGTTTTCATTATATTATTGTTAATAATTTGATTATTATAAATTCATTTTCTTGTTTTCAATAAAAACAAATGTTTTATGTCATTGTTAACATTTATGTTTGATCAATTTTTAACTGTCTAACTTTGTAACTTTGCAACAGAGACGTACATAGTTCATTTAGAATCAATTCTGTTCCACCATGAAAGGTAACCCTTTATTTATTATATATTTCTTGATTTCATCAAGAAATATATGATAAATAAAGGGTCATGTCAGTCAAAAGGACCATATCCTATACATTTGGATTTGATGCTTTTTAGAAAAACACTACGTCCAAAAAACTAAACATGGAAACAAGATTCCACGTAGATGGATATGTTATTCATCAAGACGTGTTTACTGTAAGCCTTGTTGTTTTTATGTCAAAAAACAGTTCAGATCACACCAGGTAGCATGAGCTGTTGGAATTAATGACTGGCAAGGTCTCTCAAAAAAATCAAAGATTACAAATACCGTTGTTCTCGTTTGGCTGCATATGTTGCTTATGATACATGAAAAACGGACCACACCATTGATAAAGAGTTATATAGTCCAATATAAAAAGCAAGAAAACTTTTAGTCACAGACACTAATGAAAATAATAGACGTAAAATTAACTCTTGCATCTTTTTATTTGGCATTCAGAAGGCATCAGGAGAAAACAGGTTACATAAACAATTATGATTTTTTGTTTTCATGGTAACTGAATAGAATTCGGCCTGCAAGATTTGAGTGAATCTTCTTTCTTTACTTTTTGAAAAAGTATTGAAATCGGTTCATTTTAAAATGCGTGACTCAGTTAGTTCAATGCACTTTTTCTCTTGAGTAAACCTTTTAGTTTACGGTCATATCGTGCAAGAAGGTCAATTACAGACATCACAATGATTGACCAACTAAGCTAAGTGTTTAGACATGTTACAGTGAATACTGATAAAAAGGAACAACTGACTAAAGTTAAAGTAAACAAGAGTTTTCTATTTCAGACTAAGTGCTAAGTTCCGGATATGTCCACTGCACTGCTCATAACCTAAACCTGGTTTTAAACGGTGCTTTTCAAAAGATACCAAACTATAATACTGTACAAAAGATCTATAAGTTTTTATTGAAAGCATTAACCGGTGGAAACTATTGGAGAGCCATTTTTTCAAACCCACTCTTAATAAACTGTGCCCTAAGCGTTGGGCATCCACAAACAATGTCATTCAATCATGACACTTCCGATACAAAGAGTTAATGCTGGCACTGAGCAAAATTATAATGCTGTCTAAGAAACCAGAAAAATGCACAGCGGCATCAGGTATACTAAAGGCAATGGTGGCATTTGAATTTGCGCTTACGAAAGTAGTACAGTCGAAATTACTGGAGAAAGAAAAAATACTTGTTAGCAAGTTCTCCAGAAGCAAGACATGGACCTGCTTCATGCAGCAAGCCTGTTAGAAAAAGAAATAGGCACACAGACCAAGCTCAGGGGGAGTATAAATACATCAAGGCAACGACGCAAACCCTAGCAGTATCATAACATAAATAATAATAATAAATCTGAAATTAAAAAAAAATTTATGCTTAACATCAAGGAGTAATAGCATGAAAAAATTATAAATTTACTAAATGTTTGCGTATAAATATACACTTAAATATATATACAGATAGCAGACATCAGCACTTCTTTTGATAAAAAGCGAGCACGACGTACAAAAAGGCACATCGATGAACTCAGTGAAGACCAATGGCTTCAAGATGCAGAGGAATACTTCTGTAGGTGTCTGTGTTTTACGCTATTGTTGAAATTACTGTAGACATAAACAGAATCGCAATGCAGAAGGTATGGTTAAACCTATTTTTTTCAACAAAATGCACGGCGATTGTTTAAGATTTAAAAATAACACTCCCGGAATGATCCCAGTAGCTTCATTTTGTTTTAGCCTAATTTCAATCATAAGCATATCAAATTTAATTAATGGGATTTTGTTAACCAACAAATAAAAATAAGTATACTTGCTTACTTATTGCCAAGAATACATGTTTTCCTTTCCCACCATAGATTGTGTTACTTCGCGGTGCAATTATCCTAATGCTAATGTGCTTTTTGCTTCAATTATTTCTATTTTTCAAAATTGATTTTTGAGCGATCTATAAATGCAATTAACAAAATTTTTTTTAATTACAAGAAAAATTTCACCTTTTATATCGAGCAATGGAACGTTGAATACTTCACTTATTTTCAGGTACCTAATTATTAGATAACTGAAATTTTAACCCTCCCTTGTATTAGGCTAATACAAAAGTGGGTTAAAATTTTTGTCCAAATTACAGCCTTCTATAATAACTACTATATTATAGAGAAACATGGTCCAAGTCTAATACACAGGGGGTCCTAATAAACGGTTTTGTGGGAACTTTTATTTTTATCAGTGAGTTTATACTTTCTAATTTTTAAGCCTGGTTTACAGTAAAAATTTATTTTAGTTTTGATATACAGAAATTAATAAATGGGCAGGGCGAAAGAGTTCTTAAAAAGCTAGGGTATAATAATGGTGGGTTTGAAAATTTGATAAATATATATATATATATATATATATATATATATATATATATATATATATATATATATATATATATATATATATATATATATATATATATATATATATATATATATATATATATATATTTATGTTAACTAAGCATGCAAAAACAAAAATAATCAATTTTCAAATTAAGTTTCTAAAACTTCATTTTTTAAAAGACATTACAGTAGTTTTTGTATAAAATTTCATTTGAAAAGAAAATATCTGTTAATAAATGTTTTAATATTATTTACATTTTTATTAATCATAATAATTTATACTATTATATTTATTTAAAACTTCTTTTTGTTTGAAATATTTTGGTTAATTTAGATTTTCTAGATTTAATACAAACTAACATATATAATTGGGCAAGACTACTTACCAAAAATCTTGGGAAAGTAGATTCAAGTGGGTCACAGGTGTTAACAACAATTTAAGTTTAGCATATTGCATTTGTTGTAAGACATCTTTCAGTATATCTGCCAGTGGAATTAGTCAACTTGTGAAGCACAATAAAGGTAAAAAAACACGTTAGCAAAGATCCTTGTAAAATATCAAACAACCAAAAGCAGTTCAATGAATCAGTTAGACTTTTAAATATTGGATGTTCAAATGTCCATATAGATGACTAGATCTCTCATGCATGAAATTATGCAAGCTTTACATGTTGTCAATTGTAAATTATAGTTCAAATCAACAGAAAATGGAAACACAAGATTTACCTCTATGTTTTCTGATTCTGTTGTGGCAAAGCGTTTTAAGCAAGGTGAATCAAAAATTAAATATCAAATACAATATGGAATTGTCCCTTATGTTAAAAGTATGTTAAAATCTGATATTAAAAAAGCACCATTTACTTTTAAGTTTGATGAGACAACAACTAAGCAAGTTAAAAAAAAGTATGGCAGATATCTCCAGTATTGGTCAGACAAAAAGAGAGAAATTTAGTTGTTGTAACTAATTTGGTTGCTGATTTTCCAATAAACATATAGAAACGAGATGGCTTTCAGTGAAATATGTTGCTGTTAGGATTTTGGAACAATAAGTGAACCTTAAAGAATATTTGTTAACATTTCTTTCAAAACAAAAAAAATTTAACGCTTTGTTTAAAACAAATAGATATAAAAGAATTTGTAAAGCTCTGTGCAATCATATTCAGACTCAAGGATATTTAGGTTTTTGTGCTTTCTCAGCACAAGATTTTGAAGCATTTTTAGATTTTGAAGCATTTTTAATTTCAAACAGAATCTCCAATGATTCACATGCTTTATCCTGTGATGTGTAAGCTATTAAACTTTTTGCTTAAAAAATTTATCCTTCCAAAAAAGTTAAAAAATGATAATAGAGAGTTCAAGTCACAGCCTGAAATTTTAATGATTGATTTCTGCAAAATCGAAAACCATAAAAAATTAAGTTTAATTGAATTAGGAACAAAAGTCAAATTGCTGTTGCATGAAGCTGCTCTACCTAATTCAGTAGATGAAAAGTTTAGGAATGAGTGGAATGAGTTTTATATTGCTTCTGCGTCATATTTACAAGAAAACTTACCTTCTCATGTTTCACTTTTAAAGCATGCTCAATTTCTTCATCCAAAAAAGCGTATTGCTCCAGTATTAAAAAAACTTAGCCCGGTTTTTCATCTAAATGAGATTTCTTCAACCAAAGAATCTTATCAGAATGAGGTTATCCCAGAACATTTTTATATAAATTCACAACTATTCACTACATCTGTCGTTCAACAGCAAACATCATATTGGTCTTATGCTTTTAGTACTTGTTACTTAAATAGTATAAGCAAACAATCCAAATATAAGCAAATAAATAATTATTGGAGTCAAGTGGGCACTATATGTGATGAAGTAGGCAATTTAAAATTCCCTCCACTACTTGCTCTTGTTTAGTGTGTTTTATCTCTTAGTCATGGCAACAGTTCACCCGAAGGAGGATTTTCTATAAATAAGAACTTTATAGAAGCTCACAGTACCAACTTGAAAGAAGACACCATTGTTGCATTGAGATTAGGTTTAAATAACAATATTTTTATCTTTTTCTTTTTTAGTAATATTACAACATTTTATGATAAATACTGTGATTTATTGCAACACTTTTTTTAGTTAAAGATGAACTTAATCAAGCAGGTGGAGTTATGAATTTTCCAATAACAAGTAACTTAATTAAATGTTGTAAAGAGTATCATCAAAGATATAAAGTTTATTTGACTGAGCAAACTAAATTATTCAAGGCTGAATCAGAAAAGGTATAGCAAACAGAGTTGCTGGTAAAATCTTTACAACAGCAAAAAACAGATCTAGAACTTATTGAAGCAGATATAAGGTATATTGTTTGCCATTGTTTTAATAGAGTTAGTATATTTTCTTTATTTTTTTGTTTGAATTTTGTCATTGAATAAAAACATAACTAATAGGACTTTTATTAAACAAAATATTTAAATTTAATTACATAAAGGGTATGCAAAACTGGCATCGAGGTTGCAGAAATTGCTATTGATGAAGGTAATCGAAAATTTCAACAAGCACTACTCAAAGTAAAGTTAGATAGAACTCTATGCCAAACTTCACAAGCTATGATTGACATGGGAATAAAGAGTAAAAGGGAATTACAAATAAATCTTGACAATTTTGAAAAAAAGAAAAAATTAGTAAAATAAAGTTGAAATGAAAGAACATTTTTCTCTTAACTTTTTATGTTATTTTTTTTTAATAAAATATCAAACTTTAAAATTTTGAGCATATATTAATATATTATTAAACTATATTAATATACTATAATACTAAGTTCATTTGTTTTGAGTCTAAAATATAAAAGAAACCTGCAACATAGTTATTAAAACTAAAAGTAAACTTTAACGGTTAGTGTTGTTAACATGAGTGTTGAGTGTTATGTGTTGACTAAAGTTGTGTTGTCTTTGTTATATATATATGTGTATATATATATATATATATATATATATATATATATATATATATATATATATATATATATATATATACATATATATATATATATATATATATATATATATATATATATATATATATATATATATATACACATATACACACATATATATATACATATATATATATATATATATATATATATATATATATATATATATATATATATATATATATATATATATATATATATATATATATATACACATATTTAATTGTTGATTTTTTCTTTTTTGATTTCCAGTTGAATTTGAACTAACTCTAAAGTAATGAAAAATATGTCTTCTATGATAGTTTAAAAATAATAAAAATTTACAATATATTTTTGCAGCATACTTATATTATAGTATATTTTGTTAATAATACTTCAAACATTTACATACAATTTAAAATTGATTCTATAGTCATCAGTTTTACGTTTCCTTTATATATAATATAAAATTAAAAAATCCATATGCTATTATGAATTTATAAAGTTTATACGCTATATGTATAATAGAGTGTGTGCAAAAGCATGCAAATTTTTAAAAAGAAGCATGCAAAAGCATACAAATTTTAAAAAAAAAGCATGCAAAATTTTTTTTTTTTTAGCAATTTTAGTAAAAAGTAGCATGCAAAGGCATGCAAATTTCATAAATGTTGGCTGGGAACCCTGATATATATATATATATATATATATATATATATATATATATATATATATATATATATATATATATATATATATATATATATATATATATATATATTATATTATATATATATATATATATTATATATATATAACTTTTCTGGTATGCGTTTTTTCGAAAATGCAAAACCTGATTTTGATTTGTACGAAAGTACAAACCCAATTTATAAATAAATATCATTCTAAATAAAAGATACAAAGAAGAACAATAATAAAACAACTTAAAACATGCAAGAATCAAAACTTCTGATATGATATTATAAGTTATTATATCTCCTGTTTTTCAAGATAAAGAGTCAAAGTTGAACTCATAAAACTTATTTGAATTTTTTATTCTTGAGGTTAATCAATCAATTAATATATATTCTGAATTACATGATTTTACAATTTAAGGGTGTTTACAAATAGTATAATTACTAATGATGTGTAAACACCTAATAATAATGAATAATAACATAAGAATATAATAAAAACAACTCTAAAAATCATAACGTTGACAATAATAATAACATTAATAATAGCTAAAATAAAAATGGTATTAATAACAATAAAAATAATGATATTAATAAAAATAATGATATTAATAAAAATAATGATATTAATAAAAATAATGATATTAATAAAAATAATGCTGTTATTAAAAAATAATGGTATTAATAAAAATAAGGGTAATAATAATAATAACAATATAATAATAACAATAGTATATTTAAATATATCTATACTTATACACGCACACATACATACATACATACATACATACATACATACATACATACATACATACATACATACATACATACATACATACATACATACATACATACTTACATACATATATACATACATACATACATACATACATACATATATGTCACACATACGCTTATATATATACACATAAACACACATACATCCCTACACATACTCACATACAAACATATATATATATATATGTATATATATATATATATATACATATATATATATATATATATATATATATATACACATACGCATATAAACATATATATATACACATACGCATATAAACATATACATACGAACATACATACATATACATACACATATACACATATTGGCACACAACACACATACATACACATATACACACACATTTATACACATACGCATACATATACCCACACATGCATTCGCACATACACATTCAATCATTGTACAAGGACGACAAAAAAGCTGTACATAAATGTAAAGGTTCTTAAAAAAAAAGAAAGGTATAAAATATACAAGAGAGAGTATTTTTAATAAGACTATTAACAGTGATATATTGCTTTTATTGATGTTATTATTCTAGTAGCTATCGAAATAGTGTTTTTTTAATTTATTGAGAAAATTATATCAAGAAATTAAGTTTTCAGTTTTAAAAGAATGAGGGAGATTGTTCCAAGCATTGGTGCACTGATGTTTAATTGATTCGCTGCCAAATTTTATTGTCCTAGTATGTTCTACAAAGATATTGTTGCATGAAGAGGATCTTAGGAAGTGAGAATGTTTGTTACACATTTGAAAGAAATCGGAAGTTTATCATGAAGATAATCTCATACAAACAAACAATTTTAAAAAGTAATATTGTTGTTCAGCCTAAGAATTTTTGATAATTTATACAGCAGAGAAACATTGTCAAATAGGAAATTTTGAAAGTGAATAATTTTAAGGGCTTTGTTTTGAAGTGAAACTAGTTGGTTTAAGGGACTTTTTTTTTTTCCCCCAAATCTTACACGTATACCTAAGGTGTGATCCAAATATGGCATGATAAATACTCATAAGTGTTTTAAAATTTATGAAATGTCTGATCTTGGCTAACATTCCAACTGATCGACTTAGCTTAGTCTGTAAGTAAATTTGATGGTACTTAAAAGAAAAACTCTCACCCAGCCAAACTCCAAGGGACTTCATAGTTTTTGACGAAGTTAATATTTTTCCATTAATGTTGAAAGTGCATTGTTTCTTGTTTTTTTGGTTTTAAAGACAACTATTTTAGTTTTTGTAGTGTTTAGTGAAATTTTACTAGAGTTACATTTACTGTTCTCCTGACTCTCATGTCTACTGATTTCACTGTTGTTTAAAAGTTTAGAAAATATTGTTTTATAAAGTTTTTAAAACATTAACAGAGGCAATGCACAGAATAGAATAAACAATATAATGTTGGCTGAGTAGTGTTTTAAAAAGTTTTTTGTTTAGCAATTTTAGTTATTAAGCTTATTTTATAGATATATTTAGTTTGAATATATATATATATATATATATAGATATATTTTAGCTTATTTTATATATTTAGTTAAATTGAAAAATTTTGAAATAAAATGGATTTACTTGGATCAATTCTTGGCAGCATGGATACTGTGACTAACAAGAAGGTTGATAATGAAGCTAAGAAAAGAATTCAAGGTATTTCATAATCAAATTATTTTTTTTAATTGATATATTTTTTTGTAAAAAATAGTTAAAATCTAAACAAATAGTTGAAAACTAATATTTATTGTTTTTTTTTTTAATTATCTGAATCACTCCTAACAAGGCTGCAAGCAACCACTATTAAGTTGGGAGTTACTAGAAAAAAAAGAATAGAGTTATAGAGCAAAGAAATGTTTGACAGAAGACTTGAAAAGTTGAAAGTTGTATGAGTCAGGAAAACATTAAGACAGTAGGGAGTTCCAATGGGTTGAGGTGCGAGAAAAAAAACTAGATGAATAAAAAGTTTTTAGAGCATGCACGGACAGATATAGTAAAAGAATGAGACTTTGCTGAATGGCGAGTCAAGCAAGATTAAGTTTTAGTTGATGGAACTAGAGATAATAGCTCATCACTATGATAGTATTTATAGAAAAAAGAAAAATTTGCAACTTTAGGACAATAGGAAAGAAGCTCAAGCTTAGCAGATAGCAGCCCTCAGAATTAGGAAAAACAAGTTTGACAAGGCTGTCAAATGTCGTGAGACTTCATTTCTATGTTTTATGGTAAAAACTTTATATCTATTTTTTTTTTGCTGACCTGATGTTGATCTCTATAAGATTAAGGTCGGCAAATTATTGCCGACCAACTTTTTTCTTCCTTATTCCAAGGGCTAAGATAAAGCTGTTCCAACTATGTTTACAATGAATTTTTGGACCTTGTCAAGAAGAGAAAGAGCATCATAAGAAGAACCAGCCCAAATATGACAACAGTATTCCATACATGGACAAATAAGAGATTTGTAGATGTGGAGAAAGGAAACAGGAGTAAATGTCAAGAATGATAAAATGCTACCTTAGCGGATTTTAATTTAGCAATTGATTGTATATGTAGTTTCCATGAAAGGTCAGTGGTAAACAATAATCCAAGACGACGTAAAGTAGAGGACTAGTGAGAGGGTTGCCATTCGTTAATATAGGAATGCTGACAGTACTGTGTGATAGGTGTTTGCAAATAACTGAGTTTTGTTGGAGTAAAAATTTTCAAGCCGCTGTCAGCCCCAATCTGTTACAGAAGTGATATCTGCTTTAAGATTGGTTGCCTGTTCTAAGCAATCAAAAAGAGAAGACTATTTGTCAAGACAGGAGTAAAAAGTTTAGTCATCAGCAAAAAGAGCCTCTTTAGATGTAAGGCTGTCGGGAAGATCATTAATGTAGATAAGAAACAAAACAGGCCTAAGGATAGAACCTTGAGGTACCCCAGAAGATACTGGAAATGAAGAAGACTGTTAAGCTTTGAGGATGACTTTAATAAAGCATTTAGAAAGAAATGATCTGATAATTTCAAAAGCTTTCTTAGATACACTATATGAAACAAGCTTATGGAGAAGATCAGCATGCCAAACTTTGTCAAAAGCCTTACATATGTCAAGAGCAATAGCCCTAGTCTCTCCTCCTCCATCTAATGCACAATAAGATCTTTCAGTCAAAGCAGTTAGCAAGTCAGCCTTAGAGTGAGAGGATTGAAAACCGTATTGATTGTCTGACATTAAGTTATTTGATTTAAGACGCAATATTAGAAATTGTTGATCAAAGACTCAAAGATCTTGCTAATAATAGAAAGAAGACTGGTCAGACAATAATTGGAGGGCTCAGATTTTTTTCAGAGTTTTTGAAAATTGGAACAGCAGATGCAATTTTCCAGTAGGCAGGAAAACAAGACACAGTCAAGCACTTATTAAATCTTTAGAGAGAATTGAAATGAGTTCTGAAGAGCAATTTTTACTATGACAGAAAAATATTGCCTGGACCACACGCTATAGAAGAGTTTAATTGAGATATGACTTTAGCAATGGAAGCTGGAGTGATTTAAATGTCTAACAATGGGTTAACCTATTTAATTGGAATGGAAGGAAGAGAATGACTATAAAATTCTGTATATTAGATAAAAAGTTCTTTCCTAATAGTTCTGCCTTATCCTTGGGAGAGGTAATAAGATCAGTCCCATGAATGAGGGATGGAACGTTAGACCTACCCTTGTTAATGACACTGTTGAAGATTTTCCAAAAGTCTCTAGAACCTTACTTCTGAGGTAAGATGCAAAATTTAATAAACTGAAAACAATGGAGCTTAACATCAGACAACACCTTTTTATATTAATTCCTTGCAATAATAAATAGCGTGGTTGATTAACTGAAATAAGAAAGAATATTGCCATGATCTACCAAGACCAAGCAGCAGAATATTAATCCGATCTCTCTTCTGTAAAGGCCTAAGGCTTGCTGTAGCTTGTGGATTTTAATTCTTTTAATTGCTTGAAATCTGCAATTTTTGTTAGACAAAAAAACTCATTTATTTACATCAAAAAAATATTGCAATAATGTTGGTATACCTATATTGATGAATAACAACCCTCTTACTCTCAGACTAAGTCTAAAAGCATTGTAAATGTAATGCAGTCATGGTGTAGTGGTAGAACTCTTGCATCATAAGCAAGAGGTATTGAGTTCGATCCCCATCACGTCCCTGGTAGTACCACGCTCAACTTGTTTCTCTGCACAGCTGCCTTAGTTGTCAAGGTTTGTGTTTCGGAGTTATATAGTTGAGAGAGGTTTATAACCACAATTAAGTAGCCTCCTCGTCTGTAGTGGCATTTTCAGCCTTGGAGAGGTGAATTAACATTAAAAAATAATAATAATTTAGATCTGCTTTATCTACCAAGCTTGAGCCACTTACCCATTGTTGTAAGGTTGCATTTCTTTCTTTTTTCTACAAATACAATCATGGTCAATGTTCAAATAAACTATCACCTCTATTACGATAAACCAAAACTCATTCTTGATTGTTTCTCTATTCAACAAGTTGCATCCTTTTACTGTATCTATCCCTTCATGCTATAAAAATTTTTGTTAATCCAGTTTTTTTCCTTGCACATCAAAAAAACCATATAATTGTTAGTCATCTTCATGTTTTTCTTTTATATACAACCTACAACTTTTCAAGTCTTCAGTTGACCATTTTTTAATATTTTTACTTATTCTCTATTTTAAAGTAACTCATAACTTAATCGTGGTTGCTTGCTATCTTGTTGGAAGTAAATTAGAGTTTGAAAAAATATAAGTATATGCAAGTATTTAATAAATAGTAAACGTAATCATAAAGTTATAATATATAAAATATTATCAATTTTTTTCTAGCCCCGCCTATCAACCCCTGCTAAATCTTATAGTTTAGCCGGGGCTGGGTTTAAAAAAAGTCTCACTTTTAGCTGGGGCAGGGGCCCCCGGTCACTTACTAACCTTCAATTGTATCTTTAATTAAAATTTTCAATTGCAGCTTTTCTTGTTCTTGTACTTCATTTTCTAAATTCTGAAAAATCTTTATGTTCAACAACTTCATCTTCTGCATCATCAGTATCATCTTTATTTTTATTGTTGCATTTCTTTTTTTCAGTATAGAATGTTTTTATAACTGTTAGATGTAAAGCATGGCTGTAACATAATTGTGGATTAGCAGGAGACAATCTCTCTAATTTTTTCATACCAGACAATCCCTAACTCATAAAAGCTACAATATGCTTGTCTAAACATCCATAAATCTTTTATATTTAAGACTGGTTCATTCATCGATAGACACATTTAACATTTTCTTTTCCTCTTTTAAATTCAAAGTATATTTTACTAGGTCCTTTTTCTTAATATAATAAAATTTTTTATGATAAAAATCTTGAATCCTCTTGCAGCCATACTATGTCCTATAAATTCATTTTAGCTATCTGGTTAAAAGAGAATCTATCTATAGCTACCATTTTAGATATTATTTCCTCCAATGTTGCCTATTTTATCTACCTAAATATATACCATTAAATTGTTGTTTTTACTTGTTGGCAAGATGTCAATAGGGATGATGTGATCTTTCCTTTGGAATTCGTGGACATTTTATAGATGTCAGTGTAGGCCAGTAGTTGAAAATTTTTTGCATAATAGTTGTTTTCTGCAAATGTTGCATATAGCATAATCTGGATCACATTCTTTCTTTTTTAAATAATTCTACACATCTTTATATGTTTTGCTCATTTCTGTTGATAAAAAACTAAATAAATAAATTAAATATTTAAATAGCAAGAAAAAACCTATGGAAAAGTTGGATTTGCTAAGTTTGTACAATATTTACATAAAGTATAATAAGCAATTTTTTTAATTTCTCTTTTTAATATTCAAATTTTCATTTTTTTGAGTAATATCAATTAAACTCGGAAATGAGAAAAATAAAAACATAAAATTTCTTGAAATTCTCGAGAAATAATTCTCAAGAAGAAAAACTAATTATGACCATATAGTTTTTAATAGCATAAATTCCTACTTTTTCAGACAAAATTGGAAAACATTTTAAAATATTAAAGAGTGTTACCAAATATTGCAATATCATGCAGTTATGGCTAATATTGTGTCACCTTCCAACCTTATGTAAAAATTACTAATTTATTTACTAAAATATTTTGATTGTTAAATTATTAAAGCAACCAATATTAGGTTTTTAGCTTGTCTTGGTGCAAACCATTTCATAAGCCAGCATTCAATAAAGCTTCTGTGTAGTACTTTTATTTAAAAGCTTCTAAGAAATAAACTTCAGCCCATGAAAATATTTTTTCAGTAGCATTGTCTTAAATAATGCTAATTAAAATAAGCTCTTTGATTTCCCTTTCACTTTAAATCATCTTTTGCTCATCTTTTTACCTAGGTTCTGTTTCAAAATAGTGTAAGCTAGCTAATATTAAACCTATCTATAAAAAAGGTAAAAATCTCAATTACATCTCAAATTATCTCAATTGCTTAATTAATTAACAATTATGCTAATTATTCTATGCAAAGCGATGGACTTTTATAGGTACTTAAGTGCTTATTTTGTAACCGTCATTTTGATATAAACAAATTGTTAACCTCTGGTAACCAACATAGTTTTAACCTTTGGTCTTGTTGAACAAATTTATTGGAGTTCTTGGATCTTATGCAATGAAGTTTTAATGTGGTTGTAGTTTTACTTGACTTATTTCAAAGCATCCACTTGCTACTTGCAAAATTTGTGCATATAGTTTTGATGAGTGCATCTGTCAGTGGATAATTAAAAACAGTATTTTGATTTGAAAATTCAGAATTGGATTCGCTAATCCATTGCACATGTAAATGCACTTTTTGTGCATTTACATGTGCAATTCTTCAGATCAAGTTCTATCAAGTTCAAGGGTACAACAAAGAATTCATAAATAAATTAACATAAAAATCCCTCCAAAGTAAGAAAATTATTAATTTTAAATGCAAATATTAATAACGAGAAATCAATGATTCAGATAGTGAAAGTGGACGGGAAAATGTTATGTTATAAAAAAATCAAATGCATTTGGAAATGATAAAGCTACATTTTGTACATTAATATAATTTTTCTGTTTTTACATTTTCATAAAAACCCACGATGTTTAATTTTTTTTTTTTTGATATGTTAGAAAGATTTTGATATAAACTGTTTTATTATTGTAATACATGTATAAGTTTTTGCATCAATACTGTGTTTTTAGTTGTTGTTTTTTAGTAGTACAAATAACACTCATCTAATCATCTGTTTTTGACAAAATTTTAGATGCAAAACAGAAGGCATTGAAATTCAAGGAAGAAGAACGCAAAAAAAAAGCAAAGTTTCGAGAAGAGGTGCATTATATTTTTATAAAAACACAAATATTTTGTTTTTTCACCTTTTTTATTTAATTTAAATAATATTGTGAATGAGAAAATAAAACAAAAAAAAAACAAAAAAAAAAAAACAAAATAAAGTAGAATTTATAATACATTATTATTTTTAAATTATTATAAATTAGATAATTCTCTATATTATTATTAAATTTTCAATATTTTGTTTACTGCAAAATAAAATATATATGTAATATATTTTACTTTTAATATATTTGTAATATATTTTACTTATTATTTATATTATAATGGTTTTTATTAGATAGAGTTGCGCATAAACACGTTTATACAAGGTCCCACAAATGTTAAAAAGTTGGTGTTTGAACCTATGAATGCCACACTTCGGAGTATTGTGTATAATATTTTTATTATTTTAAGAATTAAGAATTATTAAGTATTAAGTAGTAGTTATAAATATAATAATTAATTTATTTAATAAATTAATAATAATAATTAATTTATGCATCTTATAAATTATGTTTTCTAACAAAAAATAATTTAATTCAAGTTACATGTTACTCTAATTAATCTCACTCAAGTTAAATCAAGTTATGTCAAGGTGGTCCTTAAAATGTCAAATCAAGACAGTTATGTCAAGGTGGTACATATCCTTTATTTTAATGAAATTTTTAGAAAAGAGAAACATATATATATATATATATATATATATATATATATATATTATTTTTATATTTGACATAAAAATTTATGAGGAATACAGTTATAGTTTCAAATTTTATTTTCTGAATATTTTTAACAGAAATTTATGCACCATTTTTTAAGACTAATAAGTTTTTTTGGTATACAAACCATCTTAGCAACCATCTTTCATCAAATCTTTCCAATCACCATCTTTAATCAAAACCATCTTTTCTCTTATTCTGATTTCATTTGAATAACAATTACATTACCAGTTTTTAACAATAATAAACTCTTATGTTTTATGTTAAGTTAAAGTTATTAACCATATTTTAAAACAATTTAGATGGAATCTTGCATATCATGCAAATGCATGTTTGCAAAACCTTTTATATGTGATTATGACATTTTTTGTAATAATAAAATTGTTTTAATTGAAAAATTGTAATAAGTAATACCCCAAAAAATCATTCTAGCACAAAAAAATATTATTTGTCTGAAACCAGCCCAGGAAAAAAAGTTCTATATACTATAAATGTTTGAAGCATATGGCCTATAGAATTTCTATAGAATCTCTGTTAATTTCTTTAGAACTTTTTTTTCTATAGAAAAAAAAAAGTTTTTAGAATGTCTATTAATTTCTATAGAAATTAATTCTAAAGTTCTATTAATTTCTATAGAAAGTTTAATTTCTAAGATTAAATTAAATTAAAGAATTAAATTAAAGATCTAAATTAAAGAAAAATTAATTTCTATATAAAGTTCTATTAATTTCTATAGAAATTAATAGAAATTCTATAGAAATTCTATAGAATTTTTATAGAAAATCCTGGATTTCCTAGATTTTTCTGGGAGTACACAAAATGAATCAAAATTATTTACCACATGAACTAAAGTTTTTCAAAATTACCTGTTCACTGTGAACTAGTAACTCTAATAACCTTGTTTTCCTTTTTTGCTTTTTCTGAACTCTAGTTCAAAGAAAGCGCTACCAGCATACAAAGGAAACATTACCTACATACAAAAGAAATATTACATTCATACAAAGAAACATTACCTATAGACAAAGGAAACACTGCGTCCATAGAAAGAAAATACTACCTTCATACGTAGTAGTTTTGATGGCAGCAATAATTACAGCATTGTTAATATTGTTTTATTGAAATCTTTTGTAAAAGAGTTGAATAGTCCAGACTTTGTAAACAATTTTAATGTTGAAAATAATGGTTAAAACTATTAAAACTAAAAAATTGTTTAAAACTACTAAACTACTATATTCAAAACTTCAGAGAATTACTTATATTCTAACTTCCGAGAATTACTTATATTCATAACAAGTATAATATAGCAATATAAATTAGGTAAGAAGTTCTTTACTTTCAATATTAAAATGGTAATGGCAGTTAGAGAAATCTGTACATCTGTCTTCGACCTATCAAATCTTTAAATTAATTATTAAATATGCCACTATTTCTTTTAAAGACTACAATAATCATAATGTTTTGTATGGTATATATACTAGTGTTTATCTTTAATAAAACAGCCAAAGAAACTCGGCTGTTTTATTAAAGATAAACACTAGTATATATACCATAAAGATAAACTGAATCTAAGAGAAGAAATAATCTGTACAATTTATGCTTCTTGGCAGATGAGAGGATACAGTTTGCTAAATTGTCTCATTTGACAACAGATTGTAATTGTTTTAATGTCTTTATCATTAAAAGAGTTGTAAATAAGTCAGTCATAAGTCAGAAATAAGTCAGTGATTTTTTATACTTAAGAGATTTTTATAGAGAAAACTTTGTGAATGTTTGTTCTTCCACTATTGACTTTAATTGCTTTCCGATTTTGCTAGTTTAACAATTTTAATTTTTAATTTGTTTAAATTTTTAATTTAAATTTTCAATTGTTTAATGCATTTAGAGAAACTGATACAGACACTTAAAGAACCCTCATAAAAAAAAGGATTTTTCTCAGTTTAACTTTACAAGTGACAAAAATTGTTTTTCTCAGTATTTTTATTGATAGTGGTAGCTTTAAAACAAGGTATTTCAAGATTTCCATTTTAGATTTTTTTTTTAAATAAGTTTTAGGTTAAAATTTTAGCATTATGTTTTTTAGTTATCATGGTAGGAGTTAGACCAAAACTGATACTTATAAAAAATTGTCATTTTATATAAAATATACCATCATTGAGTAACAAATAACAATATTTATTGAACTTTTTACTATTATGACTTTAGCTTCAACTTCTACATTACTATACAACATTACAATGCAACATTGCTATACAACATTACAATGCAACATTGCTATACAACATTACAATGCAAGATTATTATACAACATTACTATACAACATTACAATGCATCATTACTATACAACATTACTATACAAAATTACTATGCAATATTACTATAAAACATTAACCATTTTACATTCAAACAACAATCTCAAATCTCAAAAAAATCAACAATCTCTTTTCTTAAACAAGTTTTTAGTTTTTTAGATATTTTGATTACAATCTGTGATCAAAAAAAAAAAAATTTCTTTTGATGGGTACCTTTCCTGGGGAAAAAATTTTATAGAATTTCTATAAACTTTTGAAACATGGCCTATAGAAATTCTATAGAATTTTTGATAGAATGTCTATTAATTTTTTTTCTATATAAAAAAAAAGTTCTATAGGAATTTCTATAGAAATCAACAGAGATTCTATACAAATTCTATAGAGTTTTATAGAATTTCATATGTTTCAATATATATTTATAGAAATTCTATAGAACTTTTTTTCTTGGGTTGTGTAACTGTAAATGTTATTATAAAATTAAAATTAACATAAAAAAATGAAATTTCAATTTTAGATGAGTTTTAGAACTTTTTTTTTTCAAGTGCATTTGTTTTTGAACTGCTCAAATGCATTTGTTCTTGAAATTTTGAACTAAAATGTTCGAATGATGTAAGTGTTGATTTTTTTAGCAGTTATAAAAACCTGATTAAGTATGCATCAAATAGTTTTAATAAAAGCGCAATCCATCTAAAACCTAATAATAAATATACATTTTTCTGTTAGTGTTTTTAACTATCAGTTGTTTGTATTTTACATAAAAGATTTATGCAAAAATTCTTTTAGCCGATGTTTTGCACTTATACAGGTTTGCACTTGTGGAATTCACACATCAGCTGAATTTCATCCAATAAATCCTTGATTAAAGTTTTAATATGATAATTAGTGCAATTGATGAAAGTGAATATTTGCAGCATCAAATTCCCATTTCTATTTTTTTTTTTTTTTTTTTGTCATCAGCAAAAACAATGGATTTAATAAAAATTTAATAAACTAATAAAAATTCATTTAAACAAATTAAAGTTTAATTAGTTCTACTTCATGTGGAATCCACTTAAAGATAAAATTCTTTTATTAACAAGTTGCTGGTCTGCCTAGAGAAATATACATATCTTAGGGTAAAGTTTATAATTCATAAAACTTTAAAGTTTACTCCAAACTCATTCATCCATAAAACTATAAAGTTTATTGCAAAATCACCATCGCTCCATAAAACTATTAAATTTACTCTTCCATGAAACTAAAAAGTTAATTTTAAGTTTTTTTTTCCTTTTTCTGATGGTTGATTTAACTGCTGATCAGTATAAATATTGATGCTTTGTGTAATGTTGGTTAGTAATGTTGGTTAGTAATGTTTTATTTTCAATAAAATGTTATAGTAAAAACACCACTGCTTGTTTTCTTAAATTATTAGAGAATGCTCTGTCTCATTGAGTCATTTGCAAACAAATTTTATTGTGCTAAGGGGTAAATAGAAAAATTGAGCTGTAAGCAGAATAATTGTGTTGACCCGCCTCAAACCCCTTTTTTATCTATTAGGTTGGCATAGATGTACACCTGTGTCACATTGTTTTCTGCCTGGGATGATGAATGCTGGATCTTCTTGACTCTACTCATAAATTTTTCCTGTTACCTCCTTGAAAGTGCCTATGCAGCTCTTACTGTTATCTCCTAATGAGGAGTACAGTATGAGGCTACAGTTTTAAAACTCACTTTAATGGTTTTAAGGTCAGCTGGTAGTAAGGCTTCCTGAACTCTGTGGTAGCTCTCGGAAAGGCTGATTCCATCAACAGCTGTAAAATATCAAGGTATTAATAGTGCCATGTTGCACATGGATGGTTGCCATGTTATTGCTTTGTGTGCGCTGTTTAGGCCGCATAAGAAGCCCTAAGTTGCGACTTCAGGTTAATTAGCAGGACTGAGACAACTGCATAGCTTATTGCTTATAATGCCGTGTTCTATACATGAATGAGTCAAGTTCTCTTTAAAATTTAATCATGCCCAAAAGTAACCTGAAATGTTAAGCATAAAAAACCATCACCATCATTTAACAATTATCAATATATTTATATATTGATAATTGTTAGGTGGTGATAATTGTTTTATTTATATGTTTCAATATATCTTTCACAAACATTTGTGGTCTTTGAAGTAAATTTCCATCAGTTGAATTTTACCTCTTGCAAAAATCACCAGGTTTCCTTGCTTTTTGTAAGACCAATTCAAATTCCGCTGTTCCTTCAGATTTCGGTATTGACGGGTACTATCTTTTGATTCGCTAAGACTTAAATAGTCATATGCTTGGGGTATGCTTATGCATCAATTCACCATTTGTTAAGATTTTAGGTTTCCTCTGACCATTCTTTTTGTGCTTCAGCTTAGTACCTCTTTACTCTTCATTCTTTATCATTCTCTTTTTTTTCAAGATTGCACTCTTTTAGATGTAATTTTGATCAAATTGACCTTTTTCTTTACCCCTCTGCCAATATTGTTGTTATTCATGATTTTAATGATAATTACACTGAATGGCTTGGCACTAACACCACTGACCCTGCTGGCACTAAAGCCCATAACTTCTTTATTTCTCAATCTCTTACTCGGATAGTCAACTTTAAACTTAATAACTTACCTTTGCTCCTTGATTTGTGTCTTGTCTCTGACCATAACTTGTGTTCAGTTTCTTCTTGTTCTCCTTTAGGTGGTACCAACCATGCAATGATCTCTATAACTCTTTCATCTCATACTTCTTCTTTGGACTCACCCCTACTTACTACTACCCTAAAACTGACTAGGATTCTTTTCTTGACTTTCTTTGTTATGGTCTTTAGTCTGATAATTTTTCTCTCTCCACTGATGTGCCTTCTTTGTAACCTCCTGGATTAAAGCTGGTATGGAAACTTTTATTCCTTCTTGTCAGTTTTAAGTCAAGTCTCACTCTACTTCATAGTTTTCATCTTTTTGTGCCACTGCTATACCTAATCAAAATAATTTTTTTCATCTTTTTCAAAAGAACATCTCTTTTAGGAGTTATACTAAGCTTCATTATTCCCAGTTAACTAAATCTTGTATCATCTCAGAAGTTAGGCTCTAAAGACTTCAACAGCATCATTAGCAAAGTTAAGTTTAAAATTCCATCTCTAATCTCTAGGACTAATTCTAATCTCTAAGACTGATCTTATTACACCCAAGGATAAGGCGGATATTTGCAAAGAACTTTTTTTCTATTTAGACTCTTTTCTAATTCTTTTCTATTTGAATCTTATGGCAATACTCTTCCTGCCATTCTACACCTTTTCAAGATGTAATCGAGAACTTGAAAGTTGTAATTAAGAAAAGTAAAATCTAATTGAGAAATACAACATTTAATTTAGAAGTCGCAATATGTTATTAAGAAACACAACATGTAATTAAAAATTTTTTAAATGTAATTGAGAAACCCAACATGTAAATAAGAAATCGCAATATGTAATTTGAAAATAAAAGTTGTAGCTAAGAAATCGTAATATGTAAATAAGAACACATTATTTGTAATTGCGAATTCAATGTAAGCTTAAAGGTCATTATAAAATATCTTCTTGGGCATGCATTTTAATAAGTTAATAATATCAAATTTAGCATTAGTATGCACCAGCAATACAGTAATACAGTGATGGAATTGAAAGATCGTTGTGTTATTTGTCAATACACTATGAATAGAAAATCTGTTATTAAATTGAATCCGTGCAAGATTTATTTCACCAAGTTTGTTTACAACCACTTCTGGAACAACCAGAACCACCTTGTCCAATTTGTAGACATAAAATACATACAACTGAACCAGTTGAAAGAAAACATTATGTTTTATCTTCATTGGGTGATAGAAGAAGAGTAATTGAATGTGCTGAGCGAATTGATGATTGGGTGACTCTGGTGCAAACTTTAGGTGTCAAATATAAGACAGCATACAATTGGATCCGCAGTGGAAATTTAAGTTTTATTGGAAGAGGTGGTTTTAAACCAAAAATTAATCGCTGATCAAATCGAAGAAGCTAACATGGATTGAAAGTGACTCTCAGTTGACATTGGTGGCCATTAAAACAAGGATATTAAGACAATTTAATATTAGCATCAGCACAACCACAATTGCAAATTACCACGAAGGCAGACTACTTTTATTTAAAAAAGTGCACAAAGAGCCTACTACAATGAATAGTAATGAAAACAAACAAAAAAGAGCTGAATATGTTAGGAACATTAACGAACACATCACAAATGGCCATCAGATAGTTTGGTTGGATAAAACAAGTTTTAATCTTTTTTTTTGTAGAAAAATGCAAGGGTGTGCCAAACAGCGAAAAAGAGCAATAATGAAAATACCTTCTTCAAAAGGTGCAAACATACATTTGATTGCAGCTATATCAACAACAAATGTCGTCATGACGGAAACTCACAGAGGATCATTAAAGCAGATTCTTGTAACAAGTGGATGTTGGCTTTGTTTAACCAGTGAGTTACATCTGGGAATCGTTTAGAGGATTTGGTCATCATAACAGCCAATGCTCCATGTCACGCTTGTTCAGAAAGGGTGTTTAATAATTCACCAGATCAGTTGTTACGATTAGGACCCTACAGCCCAATGTTAAACCCAGTGAAAGCTATCTGGTCCAAAATAAAATAAAAATTAAAAATGTTATTCGCATTCCACCTGTATTCGGTGCTGAGATTATGGAACAATGAATGCAGTATTTAGAAAGAATTGTTACTGAGGCAAAAAATACAGTAATGGGAGGTGATTGTACACGCGCTGTACAACAGACGACCACACATTACACAACGATTTTAATATGGAAGATGTCCAAGTTGGTGCTTAACTTAATATTGCAATAATTTTTAATGATGTTGTTTAAATTTGAATTTTAAATTTTTATGTAAATAAATTATTTGTGTTTTATTTATTATTTATCTGAAATGTTAATCAAATTTTTCACAAACAAAATAAAAGAAAGTTTTAATTGACACCCAATAGGATTTTTCCAGTTACCGCCTAAACCTCAAATGCCTTTTTCATGACTTTTTATATTTTATTGATATTATATTATTATTTCCAGCCTTAAATTACAAAGTATATTAGGACTACAAAATTCAAAATACAAAGATCTTTGTATTCTTTATACTTTTCTCAATTACAACTTTCATGTTCTAAATTACATCTTACGTTTCTCAATTACAACATTCATCTTACGTTTCTTAATTACAACTTTCATCTTCTCAATTACATCTTACATTTCTTAATTACAACTTTCAAGTTCTCAATTACATCTTGAAAAGATGTAGTTAAACAGGTTAATCCATTTTTGGACATTCCAATTACTTCAGCTTTAGAATTACTTCTATTCTACTTACATTCGAATTACTTCTGTTGCTTTAGGCATATCTCAGTTAAACTATTTTATGGCTTGTGGTCCAGACTGAATTTGACTGAATCTTATTTTCTTGCCTGGTGGAAATGGCATCTGTGGTTCTAATTTTTTAAGATTCCGGAAGAACATTCTGACCCCTGCAACTATTGTCTGATCAACCATCTCTGTTTTTAGCAAGGTCTTTGAGTCTTTGATCAACAAATTTCTAACATCTTATCTTGAGTCAAATAACTTACTGCCTGGCAAACAATGTGGGTTTTGATCTTCTCGTTCTAAGGCTGACTTGCTAACTGCTATGACTGAAGGATTCTATTGTGCATTAGATGAAAAAAAGTCTTTTGTTATCAATCGTTTAGGACAGGCAGTTGATCTTGAATCTGATCTCACTTTTGTAACAGTTTGGATTTACAATGGCTTGTGAATTTTAACTTCAACAAAACTCAGTTATTTACTGCAAACAACTATCACAACACTGTCAACATTCCTATATTAATAACAATCCTCTCACTGAGTCGCCATGTAGCATTTGACTCGCTTCTCTGATTTTACACAATGATTCAACGTATTTTTCGTTAAGAGTAAGGTTGACTAGTTTATTTAATAATAATAATCACTTTACACCTTTTTTGGATTATCGCTCACTATTGACTTTTCATGGAAACCATATATGCAATTGGTTACTAAGTTTCTGCTTACTTATATCATGCCAATTATCTTACTCCTATTTTCATTAGATATATTCAAACATGTTTCATAGTTACATATTTGTCTTTGCATACTCTAAAAATTTGTTATCATCTAGCTTTTTTTCCTGCATTTTAACCCTTTAGAACTCTCTTCATGTTTTACTGACTCATACAATCTACAACTTTTCAAGTTTTCTGTCAACCGTTTCTGTGCTCTTTAACTCAATTCTTTGTTTTCTAGTAACTCCCAACTTAATAGTGGTTGCTTGCAGCCTTTTTGAGAGTAAATTATTTATACATTTGTTAAAAATGTTCCTTGAAATCTTGTTTTGCTAATAAATGAATTAAGAAATTCAATAATTTAATCTTTTTGTTTAAGGTTTTCTTGACCATGAAGACTTTAATTGTTTTTTTTTTGTGTTTTTTTTTGTAAAAATTAGTTTATATATACTAATTATATATTAACTAATTTTTGATAAATTTTTTTAAAAGTAATTAATAGGTATTTCAGAAATTTTCACATTTAATAAAGTTCTTTTTTACATTAAAGAGCACAGTGTTAGATCTAATTTAAAAAATTGAGAATTTTACAACACTCTCCAGAGCAGTTACTTTAACTCTTCTTTCCAATATGAAAAATGGGATTTTGCTAATTCTGCACTAAACTATAATATAAATAAAAATAGAATAAATTCAATTATATATATATATATATATATATATATATATATATATATATATATATATATATATATATATATATATATATATATATATATATAAATATAAAATTGAATTGAAACACACACATCACACACAAACACTATTTCTACCAAAATTAATTTTTTTATTTTGAAGACATGATGTTGCTGAAGTTGCTGGTTTGCTCTCATACAGCTTCGGGGAAGAGGATTTTGATAGACATCTTGTCATTTGGAAAAAGGCAACTTTTTTTTCTTTCTTTTGTATTTTCTTTGTTTTTTAACCATAGGTTCATTTTTTTTTTAAATTTTCAGAAAATTTATGTTTTAAAAAAATTGTAAGGGATTGAATTAAATTGAGCAATTATCATCTTTTAAAAAAAAAAAATTTATAAGTTTTCTTGAAAACAAGTTATAACTGTTGCATGCAAAACATCGAAAATCAGTTTAAACTTGATTTATATATATGTATGTACTTCATTCCATTAATTCATGTCAGTCCATCATCCGACATCCATTATCCAACAATTTTTATCCAGCATCCATCATCCAGAAATACTAAAGCTTCCTCAAACCTATTCTTTAAATGTTTTTTGTTAAAAGCAAGTTTTTTTATAGGAATACTCTCCATCTGAAGTTGAATTAGAGGCTTTGAGAAATGGTTTGGTAATTTTTAATTTGTATTTATTATACTAATGTTTTCTCATTAGTTGTCATGAAAAATAAGTAATAATAATAATCATGAAGTAAAAATAAGTGAAAATCAAAACTTTTTTCTCTTAATTTAGGAATATAATGAAGAAATTGCTGCAAAACCAATAGATTCTCAAGTAAGTTATTTTTCAAAATATATAAATTTAGAGGTTCTCAATTAATTTGTTTTTATAACATACCCAAACATGTTGTATACGTGTTATATTTTACCTATGCTAAAAAGTTGTATTCATGTTTCACAATTGCTAAAAAGTTGTATATATATTCTATTTTATCTATGCTAAAACTCTTTTATTAAAGAAAATTGCCGACCTAACTGCCGACCTGAAAGTGTTTGAGGTCGGCAAAAAATTGCCAACCTCATTTCTATGTTGTTTTATGGTTAAACCTTTGTATCAAATAGTTTTTGCCAAACTGATGCTGACCTCAAAAAATTTGAGGTCGGCAAGTTATTGCTGACCTCGTTTTTCCTAATTCTGACGATTGGCTCTCCGCAATTATTTAAGTTATGTTATGTTATTGTTTAAAGCATTTTTAATTTTTACAGTTTAATTAATGAATGTTAACCATTTAAGTTTCAAACATAGTTCAAACACTATTTTTATTTTTTTTAGAAATATAGATAGCAACCCCATCAGCTTTTCTACCATCAATTCTGTCTTATCTATATAACAAATAATTTTTTAGATTGGAAACCCTTTTTTTTTTTTTTTTTTTTTTTTTTTTTTTTTTTTTTTGCGTTGCTGTTGCATAATAGATACTGCTTTAATAATTGTAACCTGTTTTTCCAGATTTTACAAGTTTTTTGTTACCCAGTCTTTAATGAGCAAGGCAGATTTTTTTTTTGGTATTTTTTATTTATTTAACTGATTCTTGAACTTTATGAGGCGGTTGCGTCTTGTAGCCATTTATCAAGATTGACTATTATAGGCTTTTTATTGGGATGATTACTTTTTTGAATTATTATAGAAACTGTTATAGCTTTGGTTAGGTACTAATATTTTCTAAGAAAATAAGAAATACTCTTGTGTTTTTCTAAAAAAATAAGAAATACATCTTGAGTAGAAAATAGGAAATACATCTTGTGTACATCAAGAAATACATCTTGTGTACATCAAGAAATACTCTTGTGTTTCTGTAAAAATTCTTTGTTGAGAGTTTTAAGTAAAAATAAGTTTTATTCTATAATAGAAGCATTATTTTAACAAATTATGTTAAGAATTTATGTAAAATATTTACATTATTTTATTAGCCAATATCTTTTCGAAATGAAATTTTCATGTCAAATACTTATCAGAAACATGTTTTAGAATTCCAAATCCATTCTATCTGGAGATGAACAAGTTTCAAGAAAAAGACAAAATGTAACTGCTGAACCTGAAAAGTACTTTGAGAAGTATGCAAAAATAGTTGGTGAAGACAGTGGTCTAAATGCTGCTGTTGCTACAAAATCTAATAAAGCATATGGAATGGGTATGAATTTCAAATATAAAATTTTTTTAATTTATTTTATTTTTTATTTATTATGGTTAAAAACCATTGTTAGTTAGGTTTATGCAAATGATTTGCATTATATATATGTTATATTTTATATATTTGCATATTAAGTTAGTTATATTAGGTCTTTATACTTTTTTGGGGATCAAATAGGATGAAATAATAACAAAAAATGTTGATTACTAGTATTATCAAAAAAAAAAAGAGAAATTCAAAAATAAAACCCTGTGGCGATGAGAAACTTGAATCGCTGGCATGCTTGGACAGAGTATTAAATGATTGCAACTGTGCATGAAATAAATTAACAATTTTTTATAGTATTGCGTTTTTGTTAATATAACATAATACTAATATAAATATTGTAAAGGGCTGAAAATCAGGGGAAAATCAGGGGATGCAGAGGTAAAAAATGTTAGCGCTATAACAACTATTTAGAATTAAGTCGTGGTGATGTCCCATTCACAGGAATGGATTGCAATCACTAATGATGGGAGACCAAGACCTGCTTTTTTTGGACAAAAACGTACCTTTTAGAACATCGCTTCCTTTTTATTTTACAAAGAAAACATTTAGTCGTATGAAAAAAAAATTATTGTAAAAGTTCCAGTCACAATTGGTTTACTATATACAGTCAGACTTTTTTTTCAAAGCTGATGTTTTTCAGGATCTATAGACTGTTGATTAAAAAAAAAGCTTTTGGGGTAAGTTGACAAATTTTTCACGGGGTAAGTTGGCTCATAGCATTTACTATGAAAAAAAATATTTATTTTTATAAAACTATTATTTTTTATTTTTTTTATTTTTAACAATATTGAAAATATTTGTTCTTACAAAAAAATGTAAAAAAAATTTTTTTTAGTTTTTTTTGCCACAGATAAAAGGTGGGTTACTGTTTGGCTTTTATACGGACTAATATTTGGTACCAGCTAAAAGTAATACTAGATTTTGGGATGAAATTGTTGCAAAAATTAACTTTAAAAAAATTTATATTAATTTTGCACTTAATAGTGCATTAATAATCATTTTTATATCATAGTTTGCGCCAACTTACCCCGCGGTGGGGTAAGTTGGCGCAAATTTTTTTTTTTTTTTGAGGGTCCGGAAAGGCCCCAAGAATTTTTTTTTGTAAATGAATGCAAATTTTATAAGATACCCTAATCCATACTCTTTAAGACTACACTTTAATATTTTTAAAAAAATGTACTGTTAGGGCTACAGAGCTCATAGAGTAAAAACCCAGCCAACTAGCCCCGGTCTCCCCTATATATACAAATGTTGTGATACTTGCTATGATTTATAAATGATATTCTAAATGTTATACTTTAAAGTCTTATATATTTGATATGTCATAAAAGTATCTTTATTTATGTCATAAAAGTATATATATATATATATATATATATATATATATATATATATATATATATATATATATATATATATATATATATATATATATATGTGTATATATATATATATATATATATATATATATATATATATATATATATATATATATATATATGTGTGTATATATATATATATATACATACACTTTTATGACATAAATAAAGATACTTTTATGACATATCAAATATATAAGACTTTAAAGTATAACATTTAGAATATCGTTCATAAATCATAGCAAGTATCACAACATTTGTTTACATTATTTAAGTTTTATTGGATTTTTTAACTGTTTCATTTTATTGCAAATAAAAACTTAGCTCAGGACTAAATAATTAGCTAAATTGCAAGAAATATTATTATAAATAAATAAAATACAATTAAAAAATTGTTAAAAGTTCAACTGATGCTACAAAATTTTTGTTATTTAAAAAAAAAAATTAATTAATATCAGTAGCTTCTGCCTCCAAAAGTTTTACTTTAGAAAAAACATTTTTGTTAACTGGCCATATTTCGGGTTTTTGAAAACCATTTATGACATTTGTCATTGTGGCAGCATTAAGGTAGGCTAAGCTAAAAAGTGCAGCTATTTGAAATTGTGTGAAAACACATCCAGAATTTACTAGAAGACTTACAGGGCTTACTAAAAAGCTTTTAGCCTCCGAGTATTGAAAAAAATAAAGCAATAAATTCTTTTTAAAGCAACAGAATATTGAAAGAGCAAGTCTTATTTTTATTCTGTTTGAATGTGTTTAGATCATTGATTTTTTTTCAATGTTGTGTTTTTTTTTTTTAAAACTATTTATTTTTTAGTTCCTAGTAAAAACAAAGAAGATAAACGTTCTATCGAGGAAACAATGAGGCAGATCCGTGACAGAAAATTACAAAAGTTATCTAATGCTGAGCTAACCTGATAACTGTAGTAAAATTCATATTGCAAACTTCAACTTGTATTTGGTATTAGTATTGTCTTGTACTTTTTATTGTTTCAACTTTGTCAAGCTTTGTGCTCAAGCAATTGGTTAATTGAAGAAACAACTTTTTTTTAATGAAATAAACTTAATCAACTTCTATTGACTTTTATTTAAAACTCCTTAGTTATCGATTTTACATACATGCGTTGGGGTATGAGGTACTTATGAAAAAAGCTCTTTTAGGTTAACAAAAATTATCAAAATCAATACAAATTTACTTAAGGTGGAAAACCCCTCAGAAATATGAAATTTTTGAAAAAAAAATTTATTTTCTTGTTTTGTGCAAAATTTATTAGACGTTCACAATCTGAAAACCATTTTTGAAAATTCGCTATAGATCTTCATTAAAATAGATTTTATTGAACCCTAGTATTTTAAGCTTCCTTAACAACCGCCATAGCAACGGTACTATTTTTTACCTTAACTAAAAAATAGTTCAAATTCCAATTTTTTCATATGAAGAACATATCTTATCAAGTCAATTGTATTTTCCATTGTTCAAAACAACTTTAGTATAAAAACAGTTACTGGAAAGCTCAATAATATATCATAAATCTTCCTCAATGACGAAGGCATGCAGAGTTAAACAAAGAACTAAAAATAATAAAAGGAAAAAAATTTTAAATGTAAAAAAAAGTTAGTTGTAAATAATGTTGATAAGGATGTAAATATGGAATCAAATATTGTAGATATGAACATAAATGTTACTGCAAGTGTTGCAGATGTAAATATAAATATGGAGAAACCAGTTGATTTTAACTTTATTAATTCTAATAAAATATGTGCTTCTGCTAAAAAAATAAAAAAATTTTGTCATCAAGACCAAAGTTATCTTGTAATATAGTTACTGGATACCGTTTTATAGATTTAGAAATACTAAATTCTGTAATTTCTACCCTTATATGTCCAGTATGTATGTCATCTTAGTTGTTTCTCTCTGAAAATGAAAACAAGAGAAAAGGTCTAGCGTCTTGTCTTTATGTTAACTGCTGTGTATGTGATTATTCAAGAGAATTTTACACCTCAACATTAAATATACAAAAAAGTTTTGATGTTAATACCAGGGCTGTATATGCTATGAGATCATGTGGTCAAGGCTATTCTGGATTCTCAAGATTTGTCTCATTAATGGACATGCCTAAACCAATGACTGCTAATAATTATAATAAAATTGTTATAAAACTAACTAACGCAGTAAAATCTGTAGCTGAAGACACTATGATAGATGCTGCTCAAGAATTAAAAGACTTGAAGAGTAATCTTGTTTTAAATTCTACTCCTGACCATGTGCCCAATGTTGTTGATGTTGCACTATCATGTGATGGTACTTGGCTATTCTTCAAACAATGGCGTTGTTTCTGTTATTTCGATGGAAACAGGCAAAGTAACAGATGTTGAAGCTATGAACAAGTTAAGTATATTATTTGTTTGTTTTTTTAGGTTTGCATATATGCATATATATTATATGCTTATATGCATATATATGTTTATCTGTGTGTATATAAACGCCCACCTGATTTGATATATATGTATACACAATATATATAATATATATATATATATATATATATATATATATATATATATATATATATATATATATATATATATATATATATATATATATATATGTATGTATGTATATATATATATATATATATATATATATATATATATATATATATATATATATATATTATATATATATATATATATTATTACATACTATATATATATATATATATATATATATATATATATATATATATATATATATATATATATATATATATATATTATTACATACTATATATATATATATATATATATATATATATATATATATATATATATATATATATTATTACATACTATATATATATATATATATATATATATATATATATATATATATATATATATATATATATATATATATATATATATATATATATATTACATATTATAAAAGATTGGTATTTTTTTAAATATTAAAATCTATTTGATGTTACATACTTCAGATTTTAATATGTTTTTCTCAAAATATAGGTATGTAAAGCATGTTTTCATAAAGAACAGCTAAAGAAAGAAGACCCATTAGCCTATGAAAAATGGCATGATAAACATTAATGTGCTTTTAATTACCAAGGACTACCTGGTGGAATGGAGCCAGAGGGAGCCCGCAGAATATGGAGTAGATCTATTGAAAAACATAATCTAAGATATACTGATTTCTATGGTGATGGAGATAGCAAAGGTTATGATGCTGTAAAAAATGTTTATCAAGGTGTTCTTATAAATAAACTTGAATGTGTTGGCCATGTGCAAAAAAGAGTTGGAACACGTTTACGTAATTTAAAAAAAAAAGAAAAAGGTCTTGGTGGTCGTGGAAAATTGACCGACACAACTATCGATCGTCTCCAAAATTATTATGGCATTGCAATTCGCCAAAACAAAAATAATTTAAATGCTATGAAATCTGCTGTAAGAGCTACACTTTATCATGTTGCTTCATCAAAAAATGAAAATTTACATTTTCCTCACTGTCCAGAAGGTTCAGATAGTTGGTGTCGGTGTAATCGTGACAAAGCAAACCATATCTCAACATATAGACCTGGTCCTGGCTTACCAATATCTATTGTTTGGAAAATTAAGCCAATTTATGATGAATTAAGTAGTAATATTCTTTTAAAAAAATGTCTGCATGGCCTTACCCAAAATAACAATGAGTCTTTTAACATGACAATATGGGAGCGTATACCAAAAGGCCATTATGTCTCACTTACACATCTTCAATTTGGCACTTTTGATGCAGTTGCCAATTTTAACATTGGTAGACAAGCTAGTGTTTTAGTTTTAGAAAAAATGAATTTAAGACCTGGAAAGTATTTGTTAGAAGGATGTAGAAAAATTAATCAAAAGCGTTTATACTTAGCCATATATAAAAACACAGAACGAGCAAAGAAACAGACAAGTAATTCGTGGTAAAAAGGAGAGTCGATATGACAAATTTATTGAAAAAGAGCAAAACCCATATCAAACTGGTGCATTTTAAGATTTAACTTTTTTTATTATATATAGATTTGCATATTTATTTACACTATTTTGAAATTTTTTATGTTAGCATTTTTAAATGCTGTTTTTCTCAGATGAAGAGTTTTTAAGACGCCGGCCAGCATATCTAAATAACTAAAAGTGGTGTTAAGTTAAAATTATAAGTATGAATTTGTTTGATTGTCTTCTGTGATTTAAACGTGACAAATTTTTTTAAAAATTGAATCCAGTCTTTAAATAGGTCGAAAAATTCATAAAATATATAAGCCAATTTAAAATTATAGTCCAATATATAAGCCTATTTAAAATTGTTATGAAAAATCTGCTTCGCTCATATCACAAAACTACCTTGTTAGAACAAGTATGCAAAAAAGATTTTGTTAAAATTGTGTACATCTTTAGATACGTTGGCCGGGGTCTTTCAATATTTTGATGTTTTTGGCACCTGCTACAGCTACCATTTTACCCAAAAAAAAATTTTTTTGTTTTTTTCAGTTAATTTTGTTATTTACTTTATGTATATGAAGTTAAATTTATAAAATGTCGATATTTAGTCAAAAAAAAATTTTCAGGGGTTTTCCACCTTAAATATAAAAGAATACAACATTGACTACATTGTAACAAAGCAAGAACATCATAAAATGAACACTTTTTAATTTAGTGAAAAAATACCGCATTTTGTCGCATGTTTTGGACAATTTATGCAATAATGAATAATGTAAACTTTTGATATTATTGCCAGTTATAGCCACAGTCTAAAACCTATAACAATTAATAGGCTAAATATAATTTATAGCAAGTCAGGATTAAAGTCTAAAATAATATGTTAGTAGTACTAGCTAGCCAATACCGCTATATATAAAGGCTACTGTAATATAGGTCTCCATTTCAAGTGTCCATTTAGTTGAATAAGATTACAATTAAGGTAAAAGCATTTTACGTGTATAGTTACATGGTTTAAAAGAGCTACAATGCCTGGGAAAAATGTGGATGAATCCTATTTGCCGATTGAAACTACCTCTTTATACCCCCATTGTGGTGTGGCACATTAAAATGCACATTTTAAACAACTAATATAAACCACCTTAAAGTGCGAAAATACTAATAAATAAATTTTTAATAGAAGATGGCAAGTCTAAACGAATGATTGCTACACGTTTGGAGATGCCTATTGCAATTGTTCATAATAGTATTCAGCGCATTAAGTAACCGAAGTCATCAATCCGGGAAAGTATTGACTACTCTAAAAACCAATAACATGATACGCCGGTTGGCTGTGAAAAACATGCAGATTTCAAACTTTTAGCCAACTGCCTCCATGTGTGAATGTTAGCGCCCGCATACATTTTAGTCGTTTAAATCAGTGCTGTGTTCATTTCAAAATTTGAGGCAATTACGAAGACTTTTATTGAGACATGGTTTTAATGCAGGATGGTACAATGAAAGATTAAAATTTTCGGCGAGGCATCTTTAAACTAAAGATGCTTTCTTTATTGCCTTAAATTTTGCAAAGAACTAATTATTTATTTGGGTTTCTAAAATGTAGCGACGTTTTAATCTCAAAGCACAAATTAAACAGATTTCAGCACACAAAAATGATGATAGCCGGCCACAAGTTCATGCTTCATTCCCCGATACGTTGCACCTTTTGTTAAGAATATCCAGCAATCGTGATTTGGGGACAATCACAGCCAACAGTTGTGCTGGTATACATTTTTTACAACAACGTGAGGCTGTCAATTCTACAAGCTATTTGGAAATTTTGAAAAACTATCAAGACATAGATTCAAAAAGAGTAATTAATGTTCCTGC
Organism: Hydra vulgaris; assembly: GCF_038396675.1. Lineage (NCBI taxonomy): Eukaryota > Metazoa > Cnidaria > Hydrozoa > Anthoathecata > Hydridae > Hydra > Hydra vulgaris. The sequence continues at coordinate 34,522,201 of NC_088925.1, read as the reverse complement.
TCCTCGATTGTACAATTTATCCAATTTAATCCTGATCCAAAACTGTTGTGTAAAATTGAAAGTGGAAGTTTCAAAACATAATTCAACTTCACTAGCAAGTATGAGAAAAGCAATAATAAAAAGTGTGGTGTCTTTTAGAACAGTCTCTATTCTTCGAGACATAAAACCTCTTGTTGTCTCAGTGCCGTGAAGTGTAGAAGCATTTCTAAAATTTTTCTTTTTAAGTTTTTTAAATTTAAGTTTTTCTAAAATTTTGAGGAGCCAATACAAATTACTAAAACATATTTTTGCACTTTGTTTCCATTCCTCTATAGTTTGTCTTTTAAAAAACGTTTTGTCAAACATGAGCTTTTGGTTTATACTATAAAATTTATACAAGCATATTACACCATAGTACAAATGTAGTATAGAACCATAGTATATAAAACTTAAACAAGTAAAATTAATCCAATTAAAATTGTGAGAAAACAGCTATTCAAAAATGTGCATTTGACCGCAAGCTAGTCTTTTGGTAGGGAAATTTTGATTATAGGCTGACGATAAATTGAAATTTTAAAACTTATTTTTTAATTTAAAGATTTAAAAAACCCTTATATTAAGACCAACCCGTTTATCAAATCTAGAATAAAATGTCCATCTTCCTTATTTCTCACCTTTTAGTCCCACCATTTCTTGTATTAGGCATGCGAGAATAGTTGCAAGTAAATCTCACTCTGCACAATGCCATATTCAGTTTGTTAGTAACATAAAGTTACTAAAAACTAAAGATTTGTATAGTGTGTAACAGACCCGTCACTGAAATGGTAAACAATTCTAAAAGAGAAACAATTTTTAAATTCAGCTTTCAGTTTACCAAGAAGAATATGAGTATAGTATTCGTTTTGCAGTACGTTATTCAGTAAGTACTAAACCAGAATAAAAAGTTGTCGGCTGTCTGGCCTGTAAAAAAAAACAAATAGTTTTCAGAAAGGTTTATTAAAATTATTTCGCTCATTTAATTTTTCAAAAGATTGTTTTATCAAAGATTGCTTACACTTTGATATCGTAAATCAAATTTGTTCTGAAACTAAACTGATACTTTTGAAACTAATTCTTCTATGAAACTCTCTGCTGGCAAATGTAAACATTCTGATGTTTTGCAATATGTATTAATCAATTGTTTAAAAGTTATAGCACCATCAGATTCATATCTTTAAACTGCTCTTCAATACATACTGAAAATATTTTCGTCCCTAGACATTTATCACAATATTGAAGCATAAGTTTTATAGACTCAGTATTACAAACAGTTCATCAGACATTTAGAGTTTTATGTTCTGGTAAATAGTCTTTACGCAAATATAATTGGTGCCTAAAAAACCAACAGTTACACACCATTTTGGGCGTTTTTATCTTTACTTTTTACGAAGCATAAGTAAGTACTTTGAAGTTTCAGGCTAAGCTGTAAGTCTTAGGCGGAGCTGCCTTCCACACAAGCTTTCGTAGTGTAGTTTTTGCAATTTTTTTTTGATATAATTGGCTGAGAGAGATTATAAGTAAAACTTGATTATACATTGGTTAAAATAAAAAGATGTGCGTTTGTCGAACCATTTTTACGTTTTGTGGCTCATTTGTTTTAGATATTACCACTTTATAGCTGGAAATACAAGGGTGACAGTGGCTCTAGCTATGTTACTATGTCAAGTTACTATGGTATTGAGTTGTTCTCTGTACTTGTCTTTTGTTCCGCTTGTCGTGTATGTCTTGCCTCTTGTGTCCGTCTTTTCGCCAGTGTCTGTATTCTCTCCAGAGTCTGTCTTTTCACCAGCATCTCTTTTTCTGCCTGTCAATAAGCTATCAGTATTTTTATATTAACAGTACTATAAGTTTGTCTTAATTCCCCGTAAGGAGCTATTACGATCTCGTTATTCTTTCTAATAATCTTTTTATGAAGGTTGAGATACTCTTCTAAGAATGCTAATTTTTTTCTAATTTGCTTTTGAGCAGACTTGAGTAAGATGTTTATTAAAATTTAGTTTGTTGTCTATGTTACACTTCCTTCTAAAACCATTTGCCACAGATCATACTTATATACAAGTTCTCTGAATCCCTTTTTCTGAGGAAACGCTGATTTCATATTTTATTTCTTTGAAAGTTGTTTTATTTTATCTTTTCGAAAGTTGGATCAAAATTGTCCTTATAGGCGTCAATCTTTTAATTATTTGGGAGCGGAACATTGAGCCGCTATAAAATTCGTCTCACTACGTAGTACAAATGAAAACGGAATAGGTATTGTAACATTGGGTCGTTCAAATAAAATCAATGCTTTGGGTCGGTCAAATAACATCAATGTTTTGGGTCGGTCAAATAACATCAATGTTTTGGGTCAAATAACATCAGCGTGTTGACATCACTAGCAGCTCACACTAGTCCGAAATGGCTTAAAACTTGAACTTGAGTTTCCGAAGAAACTTTTTGGAGGGATTAAAGTACTCATGCTCCTATTTCAAAAAATGCAAAAATTGAAATCAAACTATTTTGTCCGAGAAAGAAAATTGATTTTGAATTTTTAACATTTTATGAAGAAATGCCGGTTGACATAATTATTGAAAAAAATGACTTTGACTCATTCTAAACTGGAAATACCATCCAAATGTTTCTATATGTAGCATATTTGAGTGTTTGGAAATTAACTTTTATGTTATTTTGTTTAAAAGTTTATAAAAGTCTTTCTTTTTATTAAGATTTTTAACTCATTCCTAAAAAATCTAGTATAAGAATGCTAATATTCAAAGATTAAATTTTCAATGTATATTTCTAAATTTGTAAGTTCAAAGTATAAGTAATTATAACAGGACAGAAATAATGCTTTTTAAATTAAGCTAAAAATGCTAAATTTTTAGTTTGCACAATGTCATAATAAGGGTGGCAATATGGCAAAATGTTTTTTTCTTTTTTTTCGGGAAAAGGCATTGACCCTTAGTTGCTTTGGTATATGATTTGTGTCAAATCAAGTTATTTCATTACAAATGCCTAACTCAGATAAATCCCATGATGATTGTAGAAAAACTGTTTGTTTTCTTTGTATGAGAAAGTCTGAAAGAATTTTAACCTCCTTCTTGATTGAGCGAGTCAAAGAAATATTTTCTGTTGACATTGATTTTGCCGATCAAAGGGTTCCCTTGGGAGTTTGTGATCGCTGCAGAGTTAACCTTCAAAAAAGGCACAATGGCGAAAATGTGACTCTTTCAAGTCTTTTTAATTTTGACCAAATTGAAACCCGTCCCTCAAAAAGAGGCCAGGACTGTGATTGTCTCATTTGCGAAATTGGCCACCGCAAGCTAAATGAGAGACACCCCTTGGAAACATCAAGCATTACATCATCATCATCATCATCATCATCATCATCATCATCATCATCATCATCATCATCATCATCATCATCATCATCATCATCATCATCATAATCATAATCATCATCATCATCATTATCATCATCATCATCATCATCATCATCATCATCACCATCATCATCATCATCAAAATCTGAGAAAAGTTGTTCAGACTGCTTAACAATCATTAGAAGAGGTTTTCCACACACTTGCACTAAATCTACCGTCAGGGAGAATATGAAGCTGCTTACATCTAAAGGTTTGAAGGTTGGAGAGCAGATTGCGTCATCTGTAATTCTTTCAAAAGATGCATCTCCCCATGGAACCATCAAAATAAGAAGATCTGGGGGTGGAAGACCATTGCCTATAACACAAGATATTATTTTTGAAGATTTGTTTTACTTTTTATAATACAGATATATTTGTAATTTCACCTATGAATTTAAACAAAAAACTAATATTATGATTTTTTATCAACTTCCCATGGACAAGCTTTGTTTAAAGGAAAACAATAATACTTACCTTTGTACCAAATTGATGAAAAGTAAAAGAAAATTCTACATAGAACGGACTATTTCATTTTTCTCACTTTTGCTACGTTTTTAGGCCCTGCATGTCAAAAGGAACTCTTCAAAAAAGAATCTGAGTTGACTGCCCAAGATTTAAGTGCATGAGCAATCTAACACAGGATTTTTAAATACAGGAATTAAAATTCTTGCTACTACTCTCAATCAAGTGTCAAAATCCGAAATAGTTGAGACCAACTTTCGTGAGAAATTCTCTCAACTTGGTAAGCAGCTTTCTGATCACTTCACCCAAACAACAATTGATGTTCATCATGATCAGAATAAAATCAGTCATCAAGCAGTGGTCTACTGCAAAGAACTCTTTGCATTTACAGATGAAATTTTGAAGAATAGACAACTGTTTACTGATCATATAGTAAAACTTGGCATAGATGGAAGTGGCGGTTTTCTTAAAATCACTCTTGGAATCCAGGAGGATCTACCATCTTAACCACTCTGTCCACCTAAAAGAAAGTTATTGAATTCTCAGCTTGAAAAGGACAGTAGCGTTAAACGTCAGTTTCTTGTAGCCATTGCTGAAGATGTTCCAGAAAATCTGAAAACAATCCTCAACCTATTACACCAAGCAATGTGAAATACTTTGTTTCATGTGACATGAAAGTAGCTAACATCCTGTGTGGATTGCAGTCACATGCTAGTACCCACCCATGCACGTGGTGTTATAAAGACTCCAAGAATTTGTCCTTCAAAGGCAATCATCGCACTTTTGAAACACTACGGATGTGTTTCAAAGCCTTTGAAAATGCTGGCAAGGATTTAAAAAAAGTAAAGCAGTTCAAAAATGTCATTCATGATCTCCTTATCTCTGTGGAAGATGGAATGCTTGTCTTGGACGTTATTCTTCCAATGGAACTTCATCTACTACTGGGTATTGTTAATCACCTCTACAAAGCACTAAAAGACCGCTGGTCAAAGGCTGATGAGTGGCCATCAGCTCTTAACATCAAATATCAGCCTTTTCATGGAGGTCAATTTGCTGGCAATTAGTGTCACAAACTTTTGAAAAACTTTGATGTACTGCAACAGCTTGCTGAGAAAAATTGCGCTTTTGAAACATTTCCCATCATTGATACATTCAGGAAATTTGATTCTGTTGTGACAGCTTGCTTTGACAATGCACTGGATTAAAGCATCATTGATAAAATCAACAGCTTTAAATGCTCCTATCTTCAACTTACAATGGTCAGTGTCACTCTAAAGGGTCATTCAGATTTTTATCATATTCAAGACTTTGTTGCTCAGAGAAAAGAGTTTTTGGAGCGTTACAGGAAACAAGCAACTGAGTCTATTCATCACAGCTTCAGTGTTCATCGGACTAGATTTAAAAGGCCCTCTCATCACCCAGAATATGGAATGAAATTGGAAGCATCAGTGGTCGAATTTAACAGCAAACAATTGTAGAATGTAAAAAGAAATAATCAATGTGATTTTTATTTATTTGGAAGAATAAATGTGAATTAAAATTGTTTAGTGTTTATCATTTTAACTTAATTGTGATAAAAAAAGACTCAATATTATGAATATTATGCTTTTGTTATATTCAAACAAAATTTCTACAACTACCACTTAGTACTAATGTTTTTTTTACACTAAGGATTTTCCTAAACCCATACACATAATAACGGAATGTTCCAGCACACAAATATGCTACATATAGAAACATTTGGATGGTATTTCCAGTTTAGAATGAGTCAAAATCATTTTTTTCAATAATTATGTCAACCGGCATTTCTTCATAAAATGTTAAAGATTCAAAATCAATTTTCTTTCTCGGACGAAATAGTTTGATTTCAATTTTTGCATTTTTTGAAATGGGAGCATGTGTACTTTAATCTCCCCAAAGGTTTTCTTCGGAAACTCAAGTTCGAGTTTTGAGCCATTTCGGACTAGTGTGAGCTATAGAAAGACTGGCTGCAAATTTTAACAGCCGTATATAACTAACATTGCTACATGGAAGTCTTCTCGGGTATGAGATTAATTGAATCATATAGTTGAAGTATAGAAAACACTTTTATATTGCGGCAAAAACGTAAACGAAAAATTTAAGAAGACAAGAGGATTCTTTATCACCTAAATTAAGAGAACATGGGCTTGCCCTATTTGTAAAATAAACTCTAGAGTACTTTTTACGTCTTTAAGACTAAAGTATTGTTACAGCTCCAATGTAGGGTAAAAAAATGGTTCTTTATACTCGTTATACTGATGGAAGTTCTGCCCCCAACCCACTTATCGCTGTCTGCTGTAAGCTAATTAGTTAAGTTCTGAAAACCTTCCACTTAAACTACCAGAACTAACAGTTAACAGTATTAAAATAGAAAGAGGTTTTTCTATGAAAATTTAAATCGAAAAAGCCAAATAAAGTTAGTTGAGAATAAAGTTTCAAAGACTCTGGGGATTATGTACAAGACAAAACATCATTGAATAAAATATGTTTAAAAGTGTTAAACTATTCATTTATTCATAGATTAGTTTTAAGCGCAGATAGGTAAGAAAGTGCTGAGCCGTTACTCAAGGAAATAAATGCTCTAATCGTATATGAACTGCATATCGATCATAACTATTTATTTATTCAAAATGAAATAATTCCAAAATATTTTAATAAAAATTTCTCTCTAATTAATCATAAATATGAAACAAGACACTCAATAAGTATAATAGTAGAGCTTGTAAAATTATATTTTTATCTATTTCACGAAATGGCTTGATGATAAGACATTTTGTCTTCTACTTGCGTCAGTCAGATTGTCATTATATATATATATATTTATTAGATCTGATGTTTATATGATCTGATATTTAGGATAGCATTGTAAAATGTGTGCAAATTGACGAAATAAAACTAACTAGGCTAAGATGTTTTGCACCTTCGTATTTGATTCCGTATTTTACAAATCAAATCAATTAGCTTTCGTAATTGCTTGGTAATGCATAGTGTTTACTGTCTTTTCTTGGATTTCCAATGTTAATTGGGTTGTCTCAGATCAAAAATGACCCATATTTAACAAAGCCATTTTTGATGTGAGGTATAGTGTTGTACCTGGGTCTATTCTCGTCAACTCAATCTTTTCTTGACAAAACTAATGACGTTTTTTTATAACAGATTCTTTTCTGTCATTATAGTGTTGATTATCAGTGCACCTGTAGCAAATAGCAAAATCCAAAGATGCTCAATCAAAAATCATATTATTATATCAGCCACGCAAAATACCCATGGCATTATTGCATCAATGATTCCGGTAAGGGAAAAAGCTGACTATTAAGCAAGTCAGAGAAGAACACCAAACTATTTTTTAGATAGTTAATCACGTTTTTTAAGTTGTTGGAATTGTGAAGGTTTCACAATTCCAACATTCACAAAAGCTTTTTTTTTATTCTTATTTTTTATTTATTTATTTAAGGTGCCCCAAGAAGTCTTGATAGTCAGTCGCATTTTTCTCAGTAGCCTTTTACTTACGTTTAAAGAAATTTATATTTTTGACCTCCATTAAGTTCGACAATGCCCTTATACGTACTTGCATATACAAGATTATCTTTTATTAATTCTCCTGGTTTAAACTTTGTGCTCAAGGACTTCATCAACCATTTCCAACGGTTTGAAAACTGCGTTTTCTGATTTCCTTGAACATTTGTGCCAAGAGGACAACGAGATTAAAGAGTGTCAATAGTTACAACGAGGAGGTCTTTATTCGTGTTTGGGGCGTTTGTAAACGGCGTTTCTGCTATCCTCACCATGCTGGTGTCTACTTTTCTCTTTGTAGGATTCTCTTTAGGTAAAAGAGGTTATTCTGACATTTATTAAAACTTGAATCACCACAGTCTAATTTTTCAATCAATAAATTAGAAAGTTGCGTCCCTTCTCTAATACAAAACATAGACGGCTTTGTCATTATCAAGTACCTAGGGACGTTGCTCAACCCTTCAAGGAAGATGGTCACATAATTAATGATTAGATGTGAGCGTACAATTGTTGCTATTCAACAACATTGAATAGCGACAATTCAATGTTATTCCAATCAACATTCCAGTTTCAAAGCCTCTTCTTCACAAAATAGTGTTACCCAATTTTCAACTCTAAGAGATAGGTTTTGTATTAGAGAAGGGACGCAACTTTCTAATTTATTGATTGAAAAGTTAGACTGTGGTGATTCAAGTTTTAATAAATGTTAGAATAACCTCTTTTACCTAAAGAGAATCCTACAAATAGTCGTGCTAAGGTTAATCGATTAGTATATAATGTTACTTTTGTTTGAGGTGCAGACCTTACAGCTCTATTTGTTGCGAATCTCGGTTATGCCATTATCGATCGGTTTACCGTCGGTTTCTCAGTAAAATAAGTTTACACCCTTAAGTCGAATGGGAATAATTGGCTATGCGCGATCTCTACCGACCCACTATCCAAAGTGCCTTCGGAAATGTCTTATGCAAGGTTGCGAGAATCAGTTTGACCTAGGCAATCTCAGTCTACTCAGGTCAGGATCTTCATTGGGCTTGACAACAAGTTCAAACACTGCTCTTTTGCTCTCCTATGGATTAAATTCATCAAAATGCTGCTCACCTTTAGGATTTTAAATAAGAACTAGTTGAGACCCTTTGCATGCAAGTTTTGCTGAACAACTAGAATACTTAATATTCTTAAGTGATTAATTATTTCTACTGACACAGGAGCAACAGTTAAACATAATCCTAATTATGTCTCGCTTTAATACAAGATTTTTACCAATGAGTCCTATGTAAAAAAAGTCTATATTCGATGAGTTATTTTGTCCTATCATTTGAGAAAATCTGGCGTTGTAGCAGAGAGAAAATGAATGCAACTCTGATTACCTGGATCATTAATCTCAATCTTTCCTGTAACAGACTTAGGTACATTCTCATCATGTGCCAAACTCTACATCATTTAAGCGTCAGCCAGAGTAGACTCTTGCAGTCATGAATCTTTTAAAAGTTGATATTAGCATCAATGGTCTCCGGAATGCAATCATATCATAAGTTTGAGGAAGCTTTTAGAGTTTAAGCTGAGTTTACCAGAAACACAAACAGTCAAGTAAATTGTATCAATTTTGAAAACGGTTAAACTATTTTAATTGATATGCTGAAATGCGCCAACATCTCATGATCAATTGCCGTTTGTTTCAATAATCACTTTCAGGGCTCAAGACGCTTGATCCATATGAACGGCCATTTAAATCATGTCATTTAAATCACTATTTAAATGTCATTTAACTCACTTAACGCCATTTAAATTACTATTACCTAAACTGCTTTTACTCATACAACAAATAAAATGATGTATGAGTAAAAGAATTGAAAGAATAACAACTTTTTTTAACAGTTTTAAAAGAATTAAAATCTCAAACAATTTCGATTCTTTTAAAACTGTTATTTTTACGTCTTAACGACTTCACTTGTTTTACAAACTCTCCTTTTATCATATTATAAATAAAACATAAATTTAACATATTATTAATAAAGATATTGACTCTTTGCCGCAGCGACCAACAAAAATATATTGTTTTCCTTTTCTAATGTTTATCTTACGTTAAAACCTCACTTTAATGTTTATTAACATCATTTAGACCTAAACAGAAGTCAGCGTTTCACATACACAAAATAGAAATAAAAAAAGGATAACTACCGATTACAAAATTTATGATACTTGAACCAAAGAAATATGTTGAACCAAACGTTATATACATTTTCTACTTTTGTCTTTACCGCAGGCTCATTTTCTAAGTTTAGTCCTAACCCTAATTTTTAAAAGTCCCATGACCTTGCGTGAGACACACACACAATTGGTTTCAAAGGTTAGTTCAGTTTTTGGAACCAAAGTATCATGCCTGACATCAAACCAGGTAAAAAATACTTCTCGACTAATGGAATTCCCAATATTTATCAGAAAGTAACAGAGAAAAATTTTTTCCTAATAAAAAAAGCTAATCATGTAAGTATATTTACCAATATAAGGAGTTCCACAGCTATTGTTGATTACTTGAGCACACTTTCTCACAAAGATATGAAAGAAATTCACCCGAGGTACCTTTTCTATACGAGTCCTACATCGCGTCTAATCTTACTTAGTTTATGATGTATCGCTTGAGTGATGGGGACTACTTGAGAAACTCAATGTAATAACACATGAGATCAAAAAAAACGAAAAATGGAAATTTCCAAAATAATTAACTAATCCAAAAAATAAATAATAATAATAGTACTCTAATCAAGTAATAATAGTAGTTGTCAAAAAACACACAATAAAGAAATTAAAACTCAAGTTTATTAAAATATCATCAAAGCATGTAAAAAATCATAAAAAATCTAGCGCATTCATGAAGAATATCCATCATGAAACTATAAATGAGTCTCAAAGGCTACTGGAGTTCCTATATCTACTGTTGAAAAAGATTTTATTCATCAAACGAGATAAAGGATTGGGAAGAAAAAATTTTGTGGTAAATAAGAATCGTTGTTCTTTTGAAAGAAATCTGAATTGTCTTATAGTGAAAGAGCTAAAAAAGAATAGAGGTTCTGATTTTTCGGAAAGTAAAGAAATACTACAACTATTTTTTTTAATGTAAGTTCACCTCCCCAAAAGCCGAAAAGGCCACTACAGACAAGAAGGCTACTCAGTTGTGGTTATAACTCTCTTTCAACTCTATTACTTTAAAGCACGAACCTTAACGAACAAGGCCGCTGCGCGGGAAAACAAGTTGAGCGTGGTATTACCACGTGACGTGGTGGGGATTGAACTTGGAACCTCTTGCTTATAAAGCGAGCACTCTGCCACTACACTACACACACTACACTACACGCACTACAATTACAAGTCCTCCGAGAAATTAAATACCCAAAATGTTCTGAAAAAAAAATTCACTGCTAAAACACGGGCACGAAAACTTTACACATAAAGTTTGATAAAATTAAACGGCTGTATTTTGATGGATGACGAAACTTACATAAAATTCCTGGTGACAAATAATATACTTCAATTCTTTGTGGCGGTGTTAGCAACAAGTATAAATACAAACTTGTTAACAAATATGATAAAAAATTGTTTTTATGGCAATCAATTTGTAGTCACAGTGTCACGAAATGACTTTTAATTCGAACCTCTTGTCCCGAGAAAACCCTTTGGAGGTTTGAGAGTACACATGTGTAGAATAACACTAGAGTTGGTTTTGAAATCTTTCATCATCGTCCGAGAAAGAAAAATCAGTTTAAAGTTTTTAATTTTATTGCTCAGAATAAAAATTTTACAAAAAAATAATTTCTTTAAAAAAATCTTGTTCTCTATTACAACATAAATTTCTTCAACATATAATGTGTTTGCAACTCTAAACAAAGCAAAACCAAAAAAAAATACATACAAACTATTCTTGAAAGACAAACAGTTTTCTACTTTCAGCTTTGAAATTCAAGCTGTGAAAAACATTAATGATTCTAGATACTTATACAAAATTATTCTACTCAATTGATTAAGAAGCAAGCCTTTATTAAACTCTTACATAGCATATGTAATTAATAACTCTAAATGTCTCTTCCACAAATAGAAATCAAAATGTCTCTTCCACAAATAGAAATCAAAATAAATGTTTACTGTTATACTCGATCAAACAGTTTCGAAGATTCCTGGGATAATCCCAATGGATGGCTGGCCTCTTGAAACGTTGTCAATGAAGACTGAAGTTGTGGTGAAGTGACTCTGTGGCTTGCTCAGAAAAGATGCCCAGAGAGTGGTTGTGGCGATCAATAAACTGTGTCACATGGAAGAAAACAGCATGTGGTTTGGGGGTAACATTTGTGTTTGGAAGGTTGAGATAGGAAGCTTTAAACTCTTCAATAAGCTCTCAGTAGTTCTGTTGGAGTGTATTCCCAAAGCAGGCATGAACAACAGCATCAAATTTTCTGAGGGTTTCAATAAATGGAAATGCCAAAAAGCAAGCATGCTTCTCTGCAAGTTGTTGAAGTGAGTCAACATTTCTCAAAAGCTTTTTACTCTCATTGCCAGCAAATTGTCCTCCATGAAAAGGTTGTTGTTGAATGTTGATCATCTTTGGCCACTCATCTGCATTTTGCCAAACCTGACAGAGGTTCTTAAAGAGGTGGTTCACAACACCAATGAGAAGGTGAAGTTCCATAGGAGGAATAAAATCTAGGACAAGAGTACCATCAGAAAGTCTTATTATTGGCTGGTGAACAACATTTTGAAAGTCCTTTGCCTTTTTTGTTTGGGCACCGGCTGCTTGGAAGCCTTCAAAATCAGAACGAATGGAGCCAAATGTTCGAAGCTCACCACTGTGATGAAGATTCTTTGACTCAATGTCACACCAGGTGCAAGGGTGTGCACTAGAGTGAGATTGCAAGCCACAAATTACGTTAGCAAGCTTCATGTCGCATGACAACACAAAAGACATTCTCTCTAAACACAGTTTATCCAGAATTTGTTTGACATTGTCATAGTTTTCAGAGACATTTTCTGCAATGGCCACCAAAAGTTGACGCTTCACTCCAGAGTCTTTGAAATTTTTAAAGAGAGGTTTCTTTGATGGAGGAGAAGTATCTGGTGTTTCTAAGCTCATAATATCAAAAGAAACTTTCACGAACCCGCCTCCACCATCTATCCCCACCTTAATAAGCTGGTCTGACTGAGGGCCTCTGACTTCAACAACAGTGTTTCTTAATGCCTCCATGTCATTGCAGTACACCAATAAATGTTTAGACTCTTGGCTAGTGCTTTTGGATGTATCAGTAATTTCTGAGGTGACAAAGAGGTCAGAAAGTTGCTTTCCAAGAGATTCAAACTTTTCTCTGAAATTTTTCTCCACAACACGCTGTGGAACTACTTTGTTTAGAGTTGAAGCAAGCATATTCATTCCTCTATTTGAAAGACCAATCTGGTTTTGAACTTGTACTAGATGTTGTGCAGTCAAGGTGGGTGTAGATGAAGGAAATAATTCTCTTTGTCGCGATGGACCTGCAAAAAATCACAGAAAGTTACCATTGTATCATTTCCGAAATTCATAGTGTATATTTTATTGCTATGCCCTTTGACAAAAGTTTTTTTTGTTTAAAAAGTACAGTTTTTACCTGGAGTTACTGGAAAGGGTCTTCCTACTCCTTGATTGAGACGGACAGTGCCATGGGGGGAAGGAACTTTGTTGGCAATTACAGAAACAGCCACTCTTCTGCTGCTTTTTTGTCCTTTTCTGCAACTTTGAGTAAGTTCTGTCGTAACATTGCTTTAGTACAGGCACGAGGGATGCCTCTTCCTATCAATGAAAAGCATGCTAAACATCTTTTCTCAACAATTGGCTGTTCTATAAGCTGACTGGCAGTGTTTGTTGCTCCACTTATCTGAGAACTTCTGAATTTTGCTTTTCCCACACTACAAATCAAGCAATCACATGCTGATTCTCTTGTTGCAGGATCTTTATTTTTTGATAGTCTCGCAAGGAAGGAAGTTGGACATCTCTCCCTTCACCTTTTCTTCTGAGACTTACTCGACAGTTTTCACAGATTCCAATTGGTACTCTTTGGTCTTCAAAGTTGATTCTTTGGCCCAAAATTTCTTGACTGCGTTTAATCATAAAATCAGTCAGCTGCCTGTTAGCTTTGTTCATACAGAGAAAACAGACAGTTTTCCTGTTGTCTTCATGAGTTTTTGCTTGGTTAGGCATTTTGAAAAATGACGCACACCTTGTTCTTTTAAAACGGTTGCTAAACTGTTTGCAGGTTTTTCCCGGAATTTTTTAGTTAATTATTTTTTTGCTAAAATATTTTGTATGTACTATTTGTAAAACAAATAACCAAAATAGACAGTTTTTTTAAGAAAGAAAAAAAAACTCTTAGTTTATTGATCTTATTAAATAAGCATAAAATTAAAAACTTTAAACTGATTTTTCTTTCTCGGACGATGATGAAAGATTTCAAAACCAACTCTAGTGTAATTCTACACATGTGTACTCTCAAACCTCCAAAGGGTTTTCTCGGGACTAGTGGTTCGAATTAAAAGTCATTTCGTGACACAGTGTAGTTGCAGAAAAAAGTAGAGCTTTTGTGACATTTTTAACCTTGACATCAAAAATTTCTATTCAAGAGTGTCTTTAAAAGCGACTTTTGCCACTCATTTGATTGTACGCTTGAATTTGTTTGTTTTAGCTTCGTACTGCCACGCTAGGAAAAATTTGGAGGAGACTTTTTGAGAAAAGTTAAACTTTGTTGTAAAAAAGCTCAATATACTAAATTGACCACAATTCCGGCCCATTGAAAAATATTAGAGTATTGGAAAAGGATATTTTTGTAAAACAGACAAAACTAATAATTGCATACAAGGTTTACCATAAACAAGAATATGACAGTAACAGTTATGCTGAAGTGTTGCCCAGTGAAAAAGCGCATATGGGATACGCGTGGATTTTTTCCATATGTAACCCATGTGGGGATTATTATTTTGTTCCGTGTAGGTTTCATATGGATTCCATATGGTAAATCCCATATGGTTCCCACATGGATTCCATATGGTAAATCCCATATGGGATACGCGTGGGCTTTTACCATATGTAACCCATATGGGGATTATTATTTTGCCCCATGTGGGTTTCATATGGTAAATCCCACATGGGTTTTATGTGGTAAATCCTACATGGGATATACAGTATTGGACAAAACATTTGCAACCAACATCGAACAATGCTAAAAAGTGTTCCTAATTTTACATGTCTTAAAAACGAAACGAACTATACTACCACAGCAAACAGTTCAGGAGTCTGGAGTCATAGCATGCCATGACATGAGCAATCAGATGACAGGTGACAGCACACAGGCAGAATTTCGTTGACAAGTGAAATTTTTTGGTTTGTTTCATTTTCTTAAGTCTAGTCTGTGTCAACGTCAAGGAAGTTTTTTAATAATTAAAGGAAGTATCCAGAAGTTTTTAGAAGCATGCAGAAGCTACCAGAAGTTTCCAGAAGAAGCATTTGGAAGCATCCAGTAGCATCCAAAAATATCCAGAAACATTCAGAAGCATCCAGACGCATCCAGAAGCTTCCAGAAGCATCGAAAAGAAGCATCTAGAATCTTCCAGAACAGGTTCACACAGGTTCGTTTTACTATATAAGAGACATCTAAATCGACATGCAATTCAGTCAGTATATGGAAGTCAATCAGCCAGTATTATCAAGACAGTTTATCGAAGTGAGTTTTATCAAAGTGTTTTATCGAAGAACATCAATACAAGAAGTGAAATACAACAAGTGGTTCATTACATCAATACAGTCCACATCCAACCAAGACGTTGTGTTCCACAGAGCATTATTGTATCATTACAAAGTAAATGTAACCCGGTAAGCCTTGAGAAGCGTGATTATTTATTTTTATTATTTTTATGACTTCAAGTGCTAAAATGGCTCCCGACAGTCTTGGATTGGAACTAAGAAAGAATATTATTGGCGATTACGTAAGTGGAATGTCACAAAAAACTATTTGTGATAAATATCGCGTGAAAAAATGGACCGTATCAAGACTATGTTCCAAATATCGTTTTACAGGGAAGTTGGCAACAGATAACAAAGGTGGAAGACCACGTTCCACAACTTCTATGATCGTTAGATCCGTCAAGAAGGATCCCTAGATATCATCAGTCGAGATACAAATGCAATTAGAGCTGCCTGTATCGGACCGAACAATCAGACAACATGCTGTTGAAGCCGGATTGTTTTCTCGACGCCCTGCAAAGAAACCGCTGATTTCACTAAAAAACCAGAAGAAAAAACTCCTGTTTGCTACATCTCATATTGACTGGAAGTGCAGAAATGGCAAACTGTCTTGTTCAGTGATGAATCGAAGTGCAACATCATTGGGAGCGATGGCATTTGCCGTGTACTTCGACCGTGAATAAAACCGTGAAGCATGGTGGAGGCAATGTAATGGTCTGGGGATATTTTCTGCTAACGGTCTAGGTTCAATACATCGAAACGATGGAATAATGGACCGTTTCATGTATAAAATATCTTGAAAGATGTTATGTTACCTCATGCTGAATGGAATATGCCAATAAAATGGGTCTTTCAGCAAGACAACGATCCGAAACACATTGCAAAAGTAGTCAAGCAGTGGTTTCAAGACAACCACCTATCGGTGATGGATTGGCCGCCTCAATCTCCGGATCTCAACCCTATCGAGAACCAGTGGGAGATTGTCAAGCGCAGAATTAATCGTGAAGGTGTTCGTAATAAGGATCAACTGTTTGAACAAATCCAAAAGGCCTGGGCAGCGATTCCACAAAGTTTCATTGATCACCTGATCGAATCTATGCCTCGAAGATGCAAGGCTGTGATCGACAACAAAGGATTCGCCAAGAAATATTGATAGCGAAATACAGCTTGGTCAGCATTTTGTCGAGTTGCACTTGTTATGTCCAGAAGGAAATCAACTTTTTTAAATACTTTTGATTAATTTATTAATTTTCGTGTACAAATAATGAACTTTGTGATGAATAAAACTTGTAGAACTTTGTCTCTAAACAGTTACATAGTTATTTCATTAAATTGAAAAAATGCAGCACTTTTACATAAAGAAACTAAATTAGCATTATTTGGCTGGCACTCGTTTTGTCCGATACTGTAAGTGGAAAATACTACATGTTATAGATCTTAAATGCCACATATTTTAATCCAAATGGTATAAAAGTAGTCAATACTAGACAAATGAAAGTCCGAATGCTTCTATGATAATTTTTAAAATTCTTTTAATTTAAAAATTACTTAAATAGTAATTTAAAATTAATCATCGAAGCTTTCAGAGAGACTTAACTTAATCTGGTATTTGCTACTTTATCCCATTTGGTATTCAAAATGTATAGCATTTTTGATCTTTTACATGTGATGTTTTCCACCTATAACCTATGTAGGATTTACCTTAAACTATTATGACGAAATTTTATAAAATTAAAAAACGTGTTGCAAAATGAATTTATTTTAAAATAAATGCTATTAATCAATACATCCAAAATGAATATTAAAAATATTATTTTTTCTTTTGCGAGTTACACGCCGTTTTTTGTTGATTGAATTAATTAAATCGCTTCGGCTTGCATAATACCTAGGTTTTTAGTATCTTCTAACTTTCTTCAAACATTTTCTGAAAAAACAATATAAATACAAATATATATAAATATATATATATATTTATATATATTTATATATATTTGTGTATATATATATATATATATATATATATATATATATATATATATATATATATATATATATATATATATATATATATATATATATATATATATATATAAGAGAGAGAGAGAGGGAGAGAGAGAGAGAGAGAGAGAAAGAGCAATTTTAATAAGGAACCTTATTAGTCGAGCAACTTTAATTACAATATTTCACAAATAATTATTTCCTAATTTATTACTTACAATGACTAACGTATTATGGGTAATTGAACACATATTATGGGTAATGAGCTTGAACCGATGAGGAGAATCCTGAAAAAAAGTGATCAATTAGGAGAAGTAGTTAAAAAAAAAAAAAAAAAAAAAAAATGTAAAAACCTACTTTACAATGATGTAGACGTTGGGTGCAATAGCCACTGGATGCAAAAGTATCTTTACATTTTCGTCACACACACGGTCTTCTATATTAACAGGTCTTGACATCGCGCAAAATGCCGTAAAAACTGAAGGCCGATTAAACTTTCACTTTTACTTATATTGATATATTTTTATATTAGGTAGGGTGTAATGGCAGTCTATGTTTTCTAATAATAATCTCTAGTAAAGACAAAAATATAAAAAGAAAACCAAAAAATTGTTAAAAGATAATCATATTTTTCGTATTTCAAATTTCATTAAGAATATTTATGTAATATTAAATAATATCAATAACAAGCAGAACCATAACAAAGTATATATCTATATATTAGAAAGATAACTGTATTTTTAATTTTTTTTTGCTAAAAAAGGTAACAATAAAAATCACCAACAATAAAAAACACCAACTAAAGTTGATTCAAGCAAAAAAAAAGTTTTATCAATATATCTCAACAGGTTAAATATTTACAAATCCAAACATATCGAGAGACATAAAGGCTAATGAGAAAATAAAAAACATAACAAGTAAATAGCATAATAAATTACAAAACTAATTTTCACATAAATTATGATAGCTTTAGTATTTTCGTTTTAGATTCTTTGCTACTGCTGGGAGTGGTAATTAGTGAGTAATTCTTTAGCAGAATATTAGAATATACTCTGCATTGTTTTTTTGTGATTTTAAATTTATATTTAGCAGTAATAAACTGAAACTGAGTAACACAAAATGTTCTGCATAAAGGGTCAGTAGCACCTTGAAAAAAAAAAGCAAAATATTGACCATTGGACAAGAGTATCAGAAGGAATTTCAAGTCCGCCTCTGTTTAGGCTATACAGATAACTTCCATATTTATAATAATCATTGGTAGAATCATCATAAATTTTTATTTCGCTTTTTTGCACATAGCCAGCTATGTAAACTATAGCTTCTAATGTAGATTTATTAACTGAGCTTTCAAGATCATGTATATTATCTAGAAGTTCTTTTTCATCAGTAGAAATATCTCTAAAACATATGTCACAAGTATGACCATTAGTGATTTCGCCGGTTATCCGGTTTTTCGGTTAACCGGATTTTCTTCGAATATCAAATATCTATTTTCGAATAATAAAAACCGACTTAAAATTTTTATAGAAAGTAACAACTTACTTATGACGCTTATTGTTTGACAAATCTTAATTGATTAAAGATTATAATAAATTTCTTTTATTAATTTAAATGTTAATTTAATCAGTTTTATTTAATAATATGTTCTTATAACAATTTACAATAGAAATCTCAAAGTATTACTTATTACTTATGCAACTTAAACAATACATTTTTAAGAAAGTTTTTTCGGAATATATATATATATATATATATATATATATATATATATATATATATATATATATATATATATATATATATATATATATATATATATATATATATATATATATATATATATATATATATATATATATATATATATATATATATATATATATATATAGATAGATAGATAGATATAAAGTTTTGCATAGTAGATATCTGGCTGTTCTAATAACAGCATTTTTAAATGTTATTAGCGTATTTTGAATTGTAACTAACACTTGAAAAGTAATGCAAATAAAATATCTTATATTAATATGATAATTTCCATTACTTCCATAACTTTATTACATTATTTACATTTTACTTACAGGTGCTCCACCAATAGGATACACATCAATTGTCTCACGAATAGCTTTGCAATTTGAGGCAAGAAAGGCTGCCATTTTTTCAGAAGTTCACACAATTATGGGGCAATTAAACATATATTCTTGTCTCACAACAGATGGCTGGACATTAAATTCTAACAAAAGCTTCATTGCTATTTCAATTCATTTAATTGACAAGAACTGGAACCTTGTCAGTTATATTATCAATTTGGTTCACTCCCAGGAGCGTCACACAAGCGTCAACCTACAGAAAAGTTTGGAGGCTGCAATGGATACCTGGCAAATTCCGGAAGCCTTTGCAGTGGTGTCAGATAATGCTGCAAACACTGTGCTGGCACTAACTTCAAGCAAACGTGTGCAGCATATGGTACGGTGTGTCGGTCATACAAGCCAATTGGCCATTAATGACAACATCAATGCTATCCAGGCAGTTAGGGGTGCGCTAGCAGCCATCCGAAGAGTAGCACAGTTCTTCCGAAGTTCGAATCCGTCCTGGAATGTCCTCAAACAAATTCAGAAAGACGAAATCAAGAGGAATTATAAAAACCGTGGTACTACAGTATCTAGACTTCCAAAGCCTATCCGCCCTATCATGGACTGTGAAACAAGGTGGAGCAGCAAAATCCATATGGCAGAAAGAATGGTGAGGCTACAACAGAACATTATTGCGGCAATGCAGGTAAGATAAATTGTTATAATTTACTACAAATAATTGATTGATTATTGATTGCAAATGCAAGCTTGTGCGCTTTAGTTTTTATGAACATCTTTTCTAAAGGATCCTCAAGTGAAGAAAGACATGGCTAGATCAAAGTGTGGCATCCCCAACGCTGACCATTGGGGAGTTGCGCAAACAGTGGTGGAAGTTTTAAAACCCTTTGCTGACCAGGTTACTCGCTGGAGTGGTCAGCGGTATGTTTCATACTCAGCGATTTATCCAGCAATTTTCGGATTGCTAGATTTTCTTAAGCCGGATGATGAGAACGACACGTGGGCTGCTGTACAGCTGAAAGAAAAGCTGCAAAGCGAAATAAAGCAACGGTTTGGTTTGGTTAGCAGTATTAGCAATGATTTTCCTTGCTATTTAGGCATGGTTGCTGCCCTCTTGGACCCTCGATTAAAAAGCCTCCCATTTCTGACCACCGAAGAAAAAGCAAGTGTGATAACGTATGCGGAAGAATTGCAGGCTATCTTGCAGCAGCAACCTGTCATGGGCCCTGCTGCAACCACTTCTGCATCTTCGAAATGCTTTTCACACAAGTAAAAAAAAAGTTGATTTACTCTCGCGTATTTACAAGCCAACAACAAATGCCAGCTCACAACCAACAACTTTTTGTCAGGAAATGCAAATTTATATAGCAGAAGCTGCTGAACCGCTCACGGGAGATCCACTAATGTGGTGGAAGTTGAATAGTTCTCGATTCAACCTTCTTTCTCGTTTGGCTGCACAGCTTTTCTGCATCACAGCAACCAGCTGTCCGAGTGAGCGAATATTTTCAACCGCCGGAAATGTTATCACAAAGAAAAGAAATCAATTAACGCCAGAACATGCAGAGATGCTGGTTTTTCTGTATGAAAATTCAGAGTTACGTGGAGACTTGGTTGATGATAACGAAGAAGAAGATGATGATGATGATGATGAAATTCAATTTAGCATCGATGTCGAGATGAATGATAATGCCGATAATTAAACAATACTTGTACATTATTAATAATGTACAAGTAAAAAAAGTACAAGGAATATATTCCTACCTGTTTTAATTATATAATTAAAAATGGTATATTATATTATAATATAAAAAATATATGTCTTTTATATCTTTTTTCATGTTTTTACTCTCGAGTTCCTAATAAACGTCCCCCCCCCCCTTATTAATTTTTGATTATTTTTCCCACCCACCCCAAGCTTATTAAGACCCCCCCCCCCCCCGTTTAATTATTTTTACTTGTTATCAAAGTTAAATTTATATTATAGATTTAAAAAAAAAACTCTATGAAAATCGGCCTAAAAATTAAAAAATAATTATATCAGTCACAAATAAAAACAAAAAGTTCAGTGAAAACAAGCTTTAAAAATCGTCGAACTTAGTTTATTTCTCACCAAAGACAAAGCAATTTAAATTATATTGAAATTATGATAAAACGGCTGATAGAAAATGTGCATTTGACAGCAAGCCGCGCTAGAATTAAAAAGTTTTATTCGTGTTTTGTAAAAAAATTTTTAATTTGAATTTATAAATTAAAATTTTTTATAAAAAATCCCCCCCTTTTATTAACCCCCCCTAACCGAATAGTCGGTTAACCGCAAAATGATGGGAACTGTTATCCGGTTTTTGAAACGGTTAACCGGCGAAATCACTAATGACCATCGATACCATCAACAGGAATGTCAAGTTGTAATATCAATTTAGTATGTTGAATATTAATTTTTTCAATTACAGATTTAGCGTTTATAAAGTAAGTACCTCCACATCCCTGTCGAAGCTTAGAAAAAGCTTTTTCAAGTGGATCTGTTGAAAACCAACCTAATAAGACATACTTTGCTCCATTACTCAACAAAATTTCTACGAGATCAATAAAGCCATAACATGAATGCGCTATTGAATTGCTAGTATCTAGCGTTAGCTGTTTTACACGCTTACCTGTAGGTTTCTTAAAATTTGACAGTTCAGCAATATCTTGTAGCAGTTGTAACTGTTGATCACCAACTGAGTGGATTTCTCCGCATAATTCATTTCTAAACCGAATGCCAGCACCAGGTGCTTTGACATTAACAACATTCGAAAAAAAATTTTTTTTCAATAAATACAGCAGTACCTTCAAATGCTTTATTTTCAATCTCTGGATGCGTTCTTAATGCAGCTACTGTTTCTTCGCAAAAAACAGACAAACAAAACTTTACATTTTGTCTCTCCATTGGTTTTGAATAAACTGATTTAGCTGTAAGTTTAGAGAGTTTAAAAAGACTATTGCACTCAGTTTTATATAAAGTTTCTAAATCACTCCACTTAGCCAAAGCTAGTTCTTTATTGTTCAAAAATTGAAGTTCGCCAGTTTTTTTTGTCAACCAATTGTTTCGTATAGATTTTAAGAGATGCACAGAATCATACAATAAATATATACCTGATGTTGTTAACCATTGTTTACTATCAACAATTTAAACATTCCAAAAAATCTTTGATTTACACGGTTACCATCAGTAATTATTACCAGTGTTTTACTATTTTCAATATTATTTATCGTATCAACAATTTGTTGACATTGAGCAAACTGAAATTCAGAGGAAAGATTTACAACAGGTTAAGCTCTACATATTAATTCTGGACCTCCAAAAAGAAATTTAATCATAAATGATAAAATTGTTTTAGCTAACTTTTCAGGGTAGTTTACTGCTTGACCAAACAAAGCACCTCTTTGGTAAAGTAATGAAGCTTTGACATAGACCTCATCAATTAGTAGTATGGAAGTTCTTTTCAATGGATTTAAATTCAAAAAAATACTATTTATAAAACTTAGGTCCTCCATTGAGCTTATTTTTGAAGTCAATCGTGTTAAGTCCTTATACTTGGCAACTTGTAGTCAATACACAAACAATCATATAAACTTCGTGGCATAGCAAAATGCTCATATGCTTTACATATAATATCTGGAGTATATAAAACTTCACCAACATTAACTTTTCTCATAGCATTAAGTTCGAATAGAATATTTGACTGAAGCGAACTTTCTTTATTGTTTAAAAATCTAACTGCTTCAAATAAAGCTGATTTTGTTTTTATTAACTTAATTTGTTTACAGCTAAAGATGAAATATTACAAGTTGAGCCATTTTTGATTGTATGTGTAAACTTTTTTTATTAAGCTGGAAAACAATAACATCGTTATTATCACTTAACAAAGATTGAATATTGTCAAATATAAGTTCATCCTCTTTTAGAAAATCATTTAACACATCTGGTAAAATGCTTCGAAAACCGCTTGAAGTTACAGTTTTTCTAACTTTACTTGCTGGTGTGGCTAAACAACTAAGCGGAATATTTTAAAAAAAAAAAAGGTGGATTTAAAGGTCGTTGCTTCCCACATTTGCTTTCAAAAGGTGCTTCATTTGGCCAATGCAGTCGACATACTGCTGTATAGTCTGTAACAATAAAACCAGTTCTTGGGATAGCTTCACTACATCTTTTTCTCTCCTCTAGATTCTTCGGGAATTTATAAATTGATATTTTTGTTGTAGTTGAGATAGTTCAACTTGCAAAGAGATACACAGCATTTTAAAGGCATTTTAATTATTAAAAAAACTTATCGTTAGTTTGACAATATTATTTATTACCTTACAATGTAACACCTTAAACATTACAACGTTAACGTCTTGAAGTTGCGCTATCTAATTTATAAACTAATCAAATTTTAAAGATTTATTAAAAAAGCACAACACTTTCTTCAAATGTTAAAAAAAGAACACAAACTTTTGTCTAATTTTAAAAGATAAAAATGAAAAAACACAGTATTCGGAATTGGCCTTCAGTTTAACAACTTTGTTACGCGATGTCAAGGCCTGTCATTATAGAAGGCCGTGGTCACACATAATATAATATTCTGAAACTAATAAACAAACATCTAAATTTCTATAAGTAAATTTATTCCTTGATCATTGCCTTCATATCCTATCTTATTTTCATATAATCTATTATGGTATTATTTATATAACATATCACAACAATATTATTAAATTTGTGATGTTCAAATATCACATGAACATTCTCTAACATGTTCATATGATATTTGAATATAGTTCTTGAGTATATTATCTGCTAACAATTGACTGATGCAAGTTCAAATGTTGTCAAAAACCAAGCATGCATGCATGGGACACTGCAGTGTCCCACAAAGAAATGCTGGTTTGAAAGTCAAAGAATTCCCAATTTTCTTTATCAAAAAAAAAAAAAAAATTTAAATAGGGGGGAAATAGGGAGGTTTCTGTAACTTTTTTTAGGCTCCAAAACTTTTAACTTTAGATATAATAAGGTTCATAAAACTTAAGGGACTTATGAAGTACATTGAGGAACAAAAACAGGATATTTACAGAAACTTTTCAATTTTTAATCTGGAGTACCACAGTGTAATTGGGAATAAAGTCTCTATGATCTAAAGTAATATATAAGTTAAATAAAATGCTTTAAAATGCATGCAGTTATACATATAACTCCTGAGAGTTAACTATATGTATAACTAGTTATACATAAAATTTATTATATAAACTTATTTTTTATGGTTATGCTTGAACAAATTAGTACCAATTAATTCAAATTCAAGATTTAATTCAAGTTCAAGTTCTTATTTGTTCATTGTTTTTTCACTATTTTATATTTATTTGTTCAAATTTGTTAACTAGTACTAATTCTTACTTCAGTAAGAATATTTATCATTGTTGAACGTGATTTTATTAGTAACTTAATTTCACTTTCAACATATTTTGACAACACCCTTTACATTTACATTTTAAATGACGACAGCTTTACTTTTCTATTGATGTTAAATTTATTACGCTTCAATAACTCAGATTGAATTTTAACTGAATTATTGTAAGCTTTGTAAGGGTTTGTTGTATATCAAATGGTGTTGTAAATAAAGTAAAAATAATATATATAATATATATATATATATATATATATATATATATATATATATATATATATATATATATATATATATATAGTATTTAGGCTATGGGGTCATCCATAAATGATGCCAGTAGATAGAGGGGCAGTGTGAGTTTAACAATAATTGACAATGGGGAGGGGATTTTGAGACCAAAATAATGTCAACTAAAAAATTGAATTAAAAAAAAAGTAAAATATTTTATTTAAAAAAAAAGTAAAACAATTTATGCTAGCTATGAGCAGGTTTTAGAGGTATTTACACCAACAATGTGGTCCAAAAACTTCTTGCTTTTGTTGCTTAAAACTGTAGAGGATCATAGGAAAAACAATTTAAATTCAGAAATTAACTTGCTTATCTGAAAGAACAATTTATGTTTTTTTTCTTTTTTTCTTTTAGTACTGTTGAGAATAAATGTATAAGAAAAAAATTGATGGTATATGCATTTTTTATATTATTTTAACAATTCAGATATACCATCATAATATGATAACAAAAACTGACATCATTTTCAATGAGAGATGGCAAAAAATTGACTGAGTTTGATAAAGGGTGAAGGTGTTCAATAAATCTGACATCATTATGCACAGATGACCCTATGATTTAGGTAAAATAAGTAATCAATTTGCCATATTTCTCTTTAGAAAGTGTAAGAAAAAAGCATTGTTATGCTGAGAACCTACCTACTATTGAGCAAGCTTTGACCACCCATTTTATAAATTTGATAGACAGAAGTGGAAGTGCGAATTGCAAAAGAACTAATAACAATGCTCTAAATTGATTTTAACTTTGTAGACTAACATTAATATAGTATTTAGAAATAATAAATGAAGTTTACATGATTTTTATAATTTGTATTTATTCATTACCAGTTGTCAGTCTCTATTTTATAAAATGAATTAAAAAACTATTTATTTATAGTATAATAATAATACATAAATACTAGTTTCCTAATGCTATTATCATCACAATGTTAATGGTATTCGTTTTAAAGTGAAATTTTGTATTAATTTTATTGTTTTAATGTTATATATATATATATATATATATATATATATATATATATATATATATATATATATATTAATTTTACTATATATATATTAATTTTTCTATATATATTTTACTTATATATATATATATATATATATATATATATATATATATATATATATATATATATATATATATATATATATATATATATATATATTATATTTACAACACCATTTGATATACAACAAACCCCTACGAAGCTGACAATAATTCAATTAAGATTCAATCTGAGTTATTGAAACGTAATAAATTTAACATCAATAGAAAAGTAAAGCTGTAATCATTTAAAATATAAAGGGTGTTGTCAAAATAAGTTGAAAATAAAATTAAGTTACTAATAAAATCACGTTCAACAATGATAAACATTCTTACTGTAGTAAAAAAAAGTACTAATTGATAAATTTGAACAAATAAATATAAAATTAACAAAAACAATAAATAAATAAGAGCTTTAACTTAAACTTTAACTAAAACTTGAATTTGAATTAATTGGTACTAATTTGTTCAAGGATAACCTTAAAAAATAAGTTTTTATAATAAATTATATGTATAACTAGTTATACATATAGTTAACTATCAGGAGTTATATGTATAACTATATGCATTTTAAAGCATATTATTTTATTTAAACATTACTTTAGATCATATTACTTTGAAAACTGGACCCAGAGGCTTTATTCCCAATAACACTGTGGTACTCCAGATTAAAAATTGAGCTTCTGTAAATGTCCTGTTTTTGTTCCTCAATGTAGTTCGTAAGTCCCTTAAGAAAGATAAACATTATTCGTGGTACTTACATACTTGCTTGCCATTCTCTATATTAACATAAAATATTTTCACAGGATATAAACGTAACGCAATGCAATGTCGATTTAAAAATGTTTTTTAGTTTTTTTTAAAAAGTTTTTTTTTAGTTTCCAGCCTTCAAATTAATGCCCATGCAAATTCCAAGTGTGTAAATACCATATGGTTCCCACATGTAACCCATGTGGGATTACCCACATGGGTTTAAGGTGACAAATTTCCAAACGTATACCACATGGGAAAATCCGTCCTACGTAAATCCCATCAATCCCACACGGAACCCACGCAGAACCCATGTGGGACGCGGTTTTATTTTTCACTGGATGTTGGAAAAATATGTCTATTCGTTAAGTTTTCACCAAAACAAGAAAATTTGCAGACATAAGAACATCTAGTTAGAACTCTGAACTATTTAAAAAGTTGAAAAAGCTTTTCACTACAAGTTGGCTCATGCGTAATTATGACTCTCAGTCATTGATAATTATGAACCGCTGTTGTAACTTTTGAAAGAATGTGTAAAAGTAAAGCTCGATCAGGAGTGAACTGTTGGTTGCAAGACTGAGGCGGAATCTTTTTACTTTTTTTCGGCATAAATCTTTTCCTTAAGGTTTATGCTGTGAATGATAACCTGTTAAAATCTGGTGACGACTTTTATTTGTTTTTTGAAGTGGTAAAAAAAAGCAGCAAATTTAATCGAATCAATCGAAAAACCTACCCTGCAAAGGAAATGAAAAAGTTGAATTATTCCATTTTCAATGCATCATTACAAACGAGCAATGCCTATTACCCGGAAACATCTGCTATTTTAGGCCAATATATTTTGAAGCTCTCGACACAACTATTAATGTGATATTAATGTGAAATTTGTTTAAACAACAAGCATTCATAAATGTTCATAAAAGTTGAAGAAATGTTTTTGAAAGCTAATAATAAGACTGATACATCAAAGGAGTTGAAGAGATTAGAATCTAGTTACAAGGGAGATTTCAATCAGAGCTAAATAGAAAGTGAGTTTCATCTCCAAACGAGAAATTTCAATGTTAATTGATTTACTAAATAAGAGACACTTCAAAATATGGATAAAAAAAATTACTCAATGATCAAAAATATTTTTATTATCATCCAAATTCTTGGATGATAATCCAAAAAATCAAACTACATCGGCTTCACCAGAGCTCTCTTTTTTAATGCAGAGAAGTTTCAAAATCTGGCTTAGATCAACAATGGAAAAAAAAAGATTTTATTCCTTTTTAGTGCTGAATAAGTACGTAGATTTGTCAAAACTCTATCTTTAATAGAAGTAGCCGAGCGATTTATAGCTGCACAGGATAAGCAAAGGAATGAGTTTTGAACATTTACTGCAAAAGATCTTAATTAGTTTTTTATCTAATTTTCGCAGTTTGCAGGAACTTCCAAGCCAATTTTTATCTTTATTCAAAATTGGGACAACCAAAGTTGGGCAACATTTGAAATCATCATATATATTTCACTTTACCACCCTCCACCCCCCCCCCCCTACTTTAATTGAACGTTGCACAGTGAGTCAAAATCCATAATGAACGGCAAAAACATCCCAAAAACTATTGCTAGAAAGTAATTAATTTATTGAATTATAATTTAATTGATTTTCTTATTTGTTTGATCATGAGTTTAGTTTGAAAACTAAAAGATCCCACCAGTTTCCATGGTAATTTTAATATTTTCCCATTATTAGATATATGAAAGCAGAATAAAAAAAATGGTTTGCACCAACTTGCTCTAAAAATAAGACCTTTTGAATATCTTTTTTTTCTTTCGTTTACAATTAAGACTTGCATATTAAGTAGCGAACAATAAACTTAATTCATCATGAAAAAAACTCAGTTACTATTTATAAAAAACTTAACCTCGAAAACCAAATCTCAAAAACTTAAAAAATTGAACCTCAAAAACCAAAAAATGCGAGATTTGACGCCATATCATAGTGACATATGCTTTAAAAATTTATAATTAAAACTTGCGTATAAAATAACTAACAATAGTTCATTGCACTCATCATGAAAAAAACACATTTAGTTCCGATTAACTCTTAAATATTACCTTGTTTAAGGTTTTAAACTAGATTTAGCCATGTTTGATGGTAAAGTTGTCAATGACTAACACTCTGTCCTCCCAATTGTTTAATGTTTGTAGAGCTAAGCCCAGTGAACTTAATAACTCAACATTGAACAGGTCTAAACCAATCAATGAAAAAGCTTTATCTTTGGGCCTTTGTACTCTGCATTGCTGGTTCAGATCTTTTGAATATATTTTACATTTAGGATATAAGTTAGGCATTAAAAAGTATGCTGAAAAAGCATTAGTAAAAACATAGAAAAAAAAAATTCAACAGAGAGGAGCTAGAGAGGAGCTAAGCCTTATAGTGGATATGCCCAAGCCTAGTGGATTTGCAGTAGAACAATATAGGCATTTTAGCTTTTCATTAGAGTTTTGCTCATTGGTTATATAGTGCACCATTAGTGGCTGCCGCAATAAATGGCAAGCCGATAATTTTCCAACATTTTAATAGTGGCTAGTTATCGGCTTGCCACATTTGGCGGCTTCCACTAATGGTCTACTAAGTAACCGATAAGCAAAATGCCTATATAGGTCCTCTAAAATTCCGCTATAGCATGTTCCCTGATAGGTTTTGGCAACACTAATGATGAGAACACTGCCAGAAAAACCTTTAAAAATGCTGAGACTTTTGCCGATATAACAGGAGTAGCAGTAGATGTAATTATTAGATTGAGGACAACCATGAAGTTAGTATGATCCAGTTATAAGTTGAACTCTGAAAATTTTGGCAAGTATTGGTATGAAACTACAGCTCCTATACTCAAAAACTATTACTGATATGTGTTTCCCCCAACTGTTCCTAAACTCGTGGAAAATGGAGTGCTGAGACATTAGAACTGCTACTCCTTTACTATTCTGAGGAGTCTCTAGAAGCTCTGAATAAGGAAATTCGCAAAACTATATTGAAACATACAGCCAAGATATCTAGAAAGAGTTTGATGAGCCAGCACCAATACCTCTTGATTAGAAGTGATCCTGTAATATCAAACATTTGTTTCAAAAAATACAAATTTGAAAAAGCACTTCTTCGGAAGTTTCATCTTTCTATTTTTTAGTTTTAGATTTTTCTTTTTTTGTTTTGTTTAAAGAAAAGTTAGATAAGATAAAACGGTATTTTGATTTTTTGAATCTATTTTTTTTTTAATTAGCAAATTTGCGCGTTTCGGTTGGAGGCATCTAAAGTTTTTACACGGCTTGTATACAGGTAAAATTTATTATAAAAATAAGTGTTATTTTATGGTATTTTGGGTCAAGGAATTTTATTTAAATCATATATTGCGCGCGTAAATAACATTTACAGGCGTGATACGCGTTGTAAGTACGCGTAAAATTCTTTTTTGAATTTTTTGACCTAAACTTCGATAGTATTGATGTATCACATGTTTATATATAATAGTTATATAATTTTTACCAATTTTTAACCTTTTCGACTCACGGTGTGCCGAGTCCCATAAATTAAGAGAATACATAATATAATAAAAGAAAAAGTTTACCGGTAAATAGTTAAAAATACAGGTATATGGTTAAAAACGATAAACTTTATTGCGATTGCCGCAATAGTATTTTACTGAAAAAAGGATTACAAAATTGCGAGTATTAAAAAGTATAAGATCGACCATTTAATTTTAAATCAAAAATATTCCCGTATAAAAATGGCCCCTTGACCTATACATGACCTGAAATTTTTGTATCCAATGTGATAAAAATACAATTGATTTTAATCAAAATGTTACGTTTTTTAAAATAAGGGAAGAAGTTTGTTTATATTCTTTACCTAGAAAGTTTTTATGCTTCTTATTGGATAACAAGGTAACGTGCTTTATAGCTTGTATGCCTACTATAATATTATATACTATAATGTTAAGTATAAATTTAGTATTTATATATTTATAGCCTATATATAAATACTTATGTTATAAGCATTGCAAAATAAGCATTATTTTTTTGAAATATATATATATATATATATATATATATATATATATATATATATATATATATATAATATATATATATATATATATATATATATATATATATATATATATATATATATATATATACACAAATATATATGTATATATATCCATATGTATATATATGTACATATGTATGTATGTATGTATGTATGTATGTATGTATGTATGTATGTATGTATGTATGTATGTATGTATGTATGTATGTATGTATGTATGTATGTATGTATGTATTTATGTATGTATGTATGTATGTATATTACATCTGTTTCAATCTTTTCTATTCAACCCTTTCTGCATATAAAAAAAAAAAAATATTTTCTGTACCTCTAGCCATGTTATGAAATATTTCGAACCTGGCTGGTTACGCAACAAATTTTTCTAGTTTTATGCATAAATTTTTGTTTGCATTTTAAAACAATGTGACCATAAATACTGTATGAGTAAAAAAATTGGGATTTGCTTTACTAACTTAAATAATGCCTGTTTCAGATAACAATTAGGTTTAAGTAAATTTCTTTTTATTTATAGTGGTCTAACAATGTGTATATTTAATAGTAAATGTCTGAGATATATTTTTTCAATTTTTCTTTTGATAGAAAGTGACAAATAATTACTTAAATTTGGCTAAGTTCAACTTTTTTTGCGTTTTATTTAAAATCAAAGAAAGTTTTTATCAATTTATTTAATGTCATAAGATAAAACACTTCATTGGTGTTATTATTCTTTTTACAGAACAAAATATATCTAATATATATATATATATATATATATATATATATATATATATATATATATATATATATATATATATATATATATATATATATATATATAAAAGTAATCCTACAATTAAGTGGCCTAAACTAATTTATTTTGTTTGCTTATTGTGCAATATTTCAGTGTTATCTCGTCTGTAGAGACTTTTTAAACATAAAGGAATATTTATTGGCTTCAGTATATGCATCGACTATCTTATAGCCTGCTGCCGCTAGGGAGTGCTGCTACATCGAATGAGGATTTGTATGGTGACCAATGTCCTCCTTTTTATGTAGAAGAGCGTTGTAAAAATCTTAGTTTTAATAACCTTTGGCGCTGCGCTTTCTTATATAAAAAGGGGGACATTGGTCAGCTTAGTGTTTGGCATGGGGTAGAAATCTTTAAAAGTCTCCATCGATGAGAACGCAATAAGCAAAAAAATAAATATTTTAAGGCTGTTTAACTGTAGGGTTACCATAGATTGCCTGCCTAAACCAAAACCCTTAACTATTGTAGCAGCACTCCTCACATGTTTACCGATTTGTCAGTTGATGTAGTAGCACTCCTTGCATGTTTTACTTATTTGTCAGTTGATGTATGTAAACAGTAAAAAAATAAAAACATTCAGAATGTTTTTATTTTTATTAAAAAAATAAAAATCATTCCGATCTATTAAATTGGGTTTTTGTGGTTTAAAAAAAAAATGATAATAGTTAATTAGTTTTCTCAATTAAATTTAGTGCATTTTATATAAAGTGTACTTAATTTTGTCACTTTTAAACACAAAGAGTCAATAAAGTCAACAAAATCCAATAAAAAATTGAAAAAGAAAGTAGTATAGCTCATGTTACTGAATCAGTTAAAAAAGATCTATCAAAGCAACATTCTGGATAGCATTTTGCAAACAAAGTTATCTGGTGCAAACAACCCTAGACCTAGACAAGCACCTACTTTGCCAATATACATAGAAGAGACATGTGAGAAGTATCTTATTGAAATAGCAAGGAGAGGGTTTCCTCTGAGAATAAATGGCTGATAATTAATGATTTCAAAAATAATATATAAAGCTTTTATCATACTGTATTTAAAAACGGAATCCCTTGTAGAGATATTTAGAAATCATCCAGATATCTAGAAAAGCATCCAGACTTAATTATAGAACAGCTGAGCAATAATCAAACTTTATGCTGATGATACAAAGATTTTGTCTACAGTCAAAAATAATAAAAAAGCAGAAACAGTTAAGCTGACTTAAATAAAGCTGTCATTAAGTCAAAAGATAATAATATATTTGGTCAAAAAATAATATTGACAAATGCATTTAATTTAATTTTAGTATTGACTAATGCATTTGTTAGTTATGCATTAAGGAATACAAATTGACAATCATACTTATCTAATAGATGGCAGAGAACTTGAAATAACTATTTTAGAAACAAATTTTTACATAATCTTATATGGAAGCAACAGATTATATCATCTACCATACAAGCAAATTCAATCTTGAGAAAAATACCAAAAAAATTTTGTC
Source organism: Hydra vulgaris (assembly GCF_038396675.1). Taxonomy (NCBI): domain Eukaryota; kingdom Metazoa; phylum Cnidaria; class Hydrozoa; order Anthoathecata; family Hydridae; genus Hydra; species Hydra vulgaris. The sequence continues at coordinate 34,489,059 of NC_088925.1, read as the reverse complement.
AATAACAATGTAAATTTACTGCATAACCACATGAATTTGCTGCCCCAGTTTGGTCTTTAAATATAAAAGTAGATATCTGTAATATAGAAAAAGAGCAAAAATGAGCAACTGAAATAGTTCTGATGTACAATATACTAACATCTCCTGAGAAGGCTTTAGTTTATAAATTTTTTTTATTGATTTTTGATAAGGCTGTTAAAGTGTATAGTTCACACTTGCTGGTGCTTCTACCAGCTATAGCACATATATTTATTGTACAAACAAAAATGCAAAATTAAAAAAAATTCAATGTTTAGGTTCTCTAGGTCTGAATTAAAAGCAAAGCCAATAATTAAGTTGCAAGTGCCAATAATTGAGTCATAATGCTAATAACTTGGGCAACATATCAACCATATTCAAGTGGTAATATATACTAGATTTTTTATGATAATGCGGAATTAATTGCTTTAGGTGTGTTTTATAAGCTGTATATATATATATATATATATATCTCTCTCTCTCTCTCTCTCTCTCTCTCTCTCTCTCTCTCTCTCTATATATAATATATATATATATATATATATATATATATATATATATATATATATATATATATATATATATATATATATATATATATATATATATATATATATATATATAAAGAAAAAAAAACACAAAAAACTAACTGTTCTATTTGTGTTAATAAGTGCAATACTGTGTTTACAAGTCCCTGTGTAATAAGATATATACATATACAAAATCATCAGAAGTAAGGGGTCGTCCATAAAGTACGTACGCCAAAAATTTTGAAATTTGACCTCCCCCCCTCCCCCCTGTTGCCATGCGTACTTTTATGTCCCCACCCCCCCTTAAAAGTACGTACGTTTCTCAAATACCCCCCCCCCCTTAAATAACCCCCCCCCCCCATCCCTCCTGTTTTTTTTTTCTTAATTAAAAAATTAATTAAAAAAAAAAAGACGGAGGGTACCTTAGATACTTTATACTACCCCAAAGCTTTTTGCTTACGCATTTTATAAACGTCTTTAAGTATAAATGCAAATAATAATTTAAATAAATTTAAAATTTTTTAATGTGAGTGTGTATTTGGGCGAAAGGATTATGCGGCGGCAATAGTCGAGGGAGATCCAGGTTCGATTCTCGGTGAAATCTAGGAAAACTTCTTTTGTTTTTTTAACGAATCAAATGTAAATAAACTATACTTAAGGTGGACGTTTTTTTCAGGCACCCCTCTTTAGTAAGTAAAAAACGAGTCTAAGGTGAGATCAGTAATATTGAAATCAAAGGGTAAAACCCAGTGGGAGGGAGCAACAGCAAATTTTGTGCCCTTTTGCTATTTTAAGAAACTTTTTATTTTAGCAAAACCTAGCGGTCTTTGAGACGCCATTGACACGTTTTTTTTGAGGTGACTCCGTCCCATCAACCACGGCTCTCAGGTCTTACTCAGTGCCAGTATATAAGGGCGGGCATGTGTGCATGGGCCCCCTCAGGATTTTTTGATGTTTTGATTTTTGATGATAGAACACTTTCACACAACGTGCAAACTTAAGTTTGTTAATATGCCAAATGAGGTGGCCTTGCAAAAAATTTGGATGGCGGAGGCCATTTTTTTCCAAATCAAAAAGTTATAACCATGCAAAATTTACACCCCTCTCATTTTGGGGGTCGGGAGGGTAAGCGTTTTAAGGCTTTTTGTTCACAGGCCTCCGCCATCCCGATGTTTTGCAAGGCCTCCTCATTTGGCATAGGTATAAACAAACTTAAGTTATGAGTTTGCACGATGTGTGAAAGTGTCCTATCTGGAACATCAAAAAATTCTGAGGGCGCCCATACATGTGTGTGCATAGAGGAAAGCTATACCCTCTACTTCATATACCATACATCTTTTTATGTTGGCAAACTAGAATCTTTAGTCAGAATGTAACTTTTCTATTGATTAGCTGGTTAATTGTGATAAATTAGAAAATCGAAGTACGTACTTTTAAATTGAACCCTCCCCTCCCCCCTCCCATACGCTTTCGTACGCTTTTTGAAGACCCCCCCTCCCCCCTATGAGCGTACGTACTTTATGGACGACCCCTAAAGGGAGGTAATCCACTGTTATTTAGCGTGGTAACCCTCCCTCCCTAAATAAATTACCAAATTTTTATGCTATCAATTTATCTCGTCTTCCTCCTGTTGGTACAGAGCACATTGATATCAGTGCTTTGCTTCAGGAGGTTACCTATCTCCGATCTGATGTAAAACAATTTACAATATTTCAGAATGAAATGAGACATTTAATGAGTGCAATGAGCAATAAAGAACCTTCTAGTACTAAATTCCAAAATGATCCTAGCAGTTCTATTAGCCTTGATGTAATTGATAATACTGAAAGCCCTTCTTCTACTAATGATAAACCTATTAAATTTACAGGCCGACCACTGATGTCAGATATTGTTAAGAAGTGCGTACATAATCTACCTGTAACCAAAAAAGTTGTCCATTCAAAAAAACACATTTTAGGTACATCAGACTACAACAATAGACTTAAAGCAATCTCTTTAGATAAACTGCCCAAGCGTAGTATTGATATATTTGTCTCAAGATTAGATCCTTCTACAACAGAAAATGAGGTAATCGATTGCACTTATGATATTTTAAAAATTGATAATGATGACTCTGTAAAGTGTGAAAAATTAAAATCCAAATTTAGTGGTTATTCCTCGTATTATATATCTGTATCTGTAGATTCCTCCCAGTTAAAAAATAAAGTTGTTTGTTTAATGTCTACTGAAGCTTGGCCTAAGGGTCTACTGGTACGAAGATATTTTAAACCCAAAAATGGTGAATAGCAACAGCATATCTTTTTGTTATTACCTAATGAGCTTAAATAATTAAACAATGTACATCCTGACTTTTATGGTACTGGCATATCAGCAGTAAACATATCATCTGATATAGGGTCATTCCATGCCAAGTGGTGCAAAGGTCCCTCATGGACCATCTCAGATTTTATTGAAATTTTTTGATTTTGTACATATATATGTTAAAAGCATGTTTTGAAAATTTTAGATCAATATCTAATATGGTTCTTGAGAAAACGCTATTTAAGTAGTGGGCTATTTTGCATAAAATTTCACTCTACAAGAAAAAAGGGTTTTTTCATCATTTTTAACAGCCAATAACTTTTGAACAAGTTAGTTTTATACTTCAATTATTATAAGATAGCAAGTGTGCTGTGGATACTTTGAAAAAAGAAAAAAATATTATTTCTGGCATCTTAACTTTTTCCATAATGGCGGGCTAAAGTTGATTTTTTTGTTTTAAGAATAAGTTTTTTTGTGATTTTAAAGACCTTAATCTTAAAAACTAGTTACAAAGTTAATACAAATCAAATTGCCTGCTGATCTACATGTGGTGGATAAACATTTAAAAAAAAATCAGTTGATTAAAGAGCTGCATTCAAAAGTTATAGGTCTCCAAAATGAGTCAGATCGAGATTTTCGTAAAATTAATCTGTGATGCAAAGCATCTGTTACCTAAAATGGCACTTTTTTTTTTTTATAAAATTTTTTATACGCATCAATTAAAGACTGTTAATTAATAAAAACCAAAAAAATTAATGGGCGCTTATTTATAACCCCCAAAAGGTAGTCTCTAAAAGTCAGGTAAATTTTCCATAAAATTCTGAAATTGACATAATAAATAAATGCATTGAATTATATAATGTTATTTATTATGAAATATCAATTAAAAAATATCAATGCTTAAAGCCTTTTAATCCCTTTAGATAAAGAACTTTTAAATCCCAATAGATAAAGTCCCCTCCCCTCTGTCCCCTCCCCTCTTTATAATACAATAATTTTTTTAATGAAAATCAATCAAAATGTTTTTTAGGAAATAAACAAAAATAATAAAATTTACAAAAAGTTAAATTTCTCAAATAATAAAATAATCTCATTGATTTCTTTTAAGTCAATACTATAAAATCTTCCACTGTTTGACTGGACTTTAAGAGATTGCACTTTGCATAAAATATGCATTAGAGGTACCCAACAAAGATCATCTCTGCATGGCCACGTAAACTTGTTACATAAAGACTTTTTCATGAATTTCATATTAAGATCTTGATGCTCTTCTGAAATACTAAGAATATTTCCTAAATACCATTGAGCATCGTAAACGCAGGCCACATATTCTCCTGGTGAGTAACTGGAAATTTTATTAATATAAATTCTGCAAGTAGAAAAATCCACATTAGTGCAAATAATATCAAATGAGACTCTTCTTATTTTTATTGAGGTAAGTGACATTGGGATAAAACTGTGGTGGTTTCGTGTCCCAGGTATTGTCGAACAAGAACGATATCTCTCTTCCAAATTGAAGTTTGTAGTATGCGTTTCTATTGAAACTTTGTCAACAAAAAAAAAAGATATTCCTTTGACGTGTTGAACACACCAGCTGTACATTTTGCTTGGTGTGTCAATAGGATCGTTTAGTGATTGTAGACTGGCTCGTGCAACAAGACGTTTCACTGTTCCACCAACACCATCACAAGGGCTTTTACCATGCGATGTTGCAAAAAAGTGCCACTCTGCAGTCATGTTAAAATCGTGTTTATGGTAGCATAAGTTGATAAGATTTTTGTAATTTTTATATTGTGATGCAGCTCCATCACTAAAATAGATAATGTGTTGAAATGTTTGTAATTGTTTAAGTTTATCAATAACATTACCGATAAAGCAATGAACAGCATCTGTTCCATGTTTCAGATGATCTGATATAACACAATAACTTTGACTATCAAGTTTTCCATCTTTTATAAAATACGCAACAAAGGGGTGCACAGTTGCTTGGCTGTTATTCCAGTGAAAACCTTGCACTGCATCCTGTATTAGAAAACTATAGTTTTCTGCAAAGTCAAGAAGAACCAAAGCTTGATTTTCTTTTAAATTAGTTTTCAAATGTTGGTAGTAGGTGGCTTGACTTTTTGATATAAAATGATGCACTTGTAAACTATCTAACTGTTCATAAACCATTTCAATAAATTCATCTAAAGGTAGAGTTGCTGGTACTAAAGTACATTGGTAATTTGATTTTTGCCATTGATAAAAGTTAACTTCACTAATTTCTTTTTCTGTAAACAAAGTGTCAATGTAGTCTAACAAAACCTTTTTAGCAGGACATTTATCGCAGCTATGCAGCATACAATCTCTATTTTCAATGCTACAAACCATTAATTTTAATAAGATTTTGTAATCAGAAATTCCAGGAATTTTCTGTACAAGGAGCTTTACATTTTGATGGTACTGGCAAACACAAACTGCATGCAGACCAGAAGCACCACCCACAGGAATGCACCACTTGGGCCTTAGCTCACAAAATTTTGAAAATCCAACTTTAAGATAATTATATTTCTTTTTAAACTCAATATGTAGCTCTTTCATATTGACTAGTAGAAGGCGCTTTTGGATATGTTGCTTTTTACTATCTACTTTAACTGAAACAAACTCTTTTTTTCCTGGACAAACCCTTGAATATTCATCGCATTCGTAGAAATGAACAACCTCTGTAATTACATCTTCGCTTAGTTTTCTACCCGATTTTGGAGAAGGCTTTGATAGTATTCCACTTTTTTTACTTAATTTTCTGGCTTGTACTACAGATCTTTTTGAAGTAAAAAAAACTTCTGAGTTTTCTCTATTGACCAACTGTCTGGAGTGAGTGTAAGAAGTGTGATTTTTTCAGAATTTGACAATGTTTTTTCAAATTTTGACTTAATTTGAGTCATAATATTGTCTAAATCTGTGTTTGTTTTTTTCAAACATTTTTTTGAGGGTGATTCAATTCCACAAAGTGCAGCTATTTCTAAACCTAGCACATTGGCAACAGCCTTTTGTGTATGAGCTCTTACGCTATCAATTTTACGCTTTCCATATACAACTCTATCTTTTTTTGAAACAAGATTTAGAGGTGAGCATCCAAAACTTGCAATACTTGAATTAAGACCTTCTTTTAATGTATGGTTGTCAACATAAATTTCTTTTTCTTGGAGTTCATTTTCTTTTGTATTATGTTTGCAATTCAGAACTTTTCTGCAACTAGTGCAAATTTTTTGACCAGGTATTAAACCAAAATCTTTGGCATATGAAAGACTGATAACTCTAAGAGAATCTAAAAAATAACGGAAATAATTGTTAAATATTTTTTTTTTAATTTATTTAGTGTTATTAAGGTATTTTTATTAAATTAAGATATTAAATATTGAAACTTACTTTTCACATTTTTTGCGTGCTTGTTCAACGGATTACAACAATACCTGCGATGTTAATTCTCATACCTCGACAAGTAAACTTTCTCGTGATAGCTACAAATAAAATCTATGGGATTTATTTTGCTTCTCAAAGAAATAAGCTCTTGGTTTAGTTTAGACAGTTCTTGGTAGCGTTTACTTTTATTAGATAGATAGCACTGTTCATTTAATGCTTTACCAATACAGCAAGTAGAAAGCTCAGGCATATTACTTATTATTAATTAGTTCTAAAATACAACAATTTATTTGGTTTTATTAGTACTTTTTAGATTGACATACTAGTAATAGAGAATTAAATGAAACAATAACTAAACTTTTAAAAAGTAATAATTTTTTATGGAAAATTTACCTGACTTTTAGAGACTACCTTTTGGGGGTTATAAATAAGCGCCCATTAATTTTTTTGGTTTTTATTAATTAACAGTCTTTAATTGATGCGTATAAAAAATTTTATAAAAAAAAAAAAGTGCCATCTTAGGTAACAGATGCTTTGCATCACAGATTAATTTTACGAAAATCTCGATCTGACTCATTTTGGAGACCTATAACTTTTGAATGCAGCTCTTTAATCAACTGATTTTTTTTTAAATGTTTATCCACCACATGTAGATCAGCAGGCAATTTGATTTGTATTAACTTTGTAACTAGTTTTTAAGATTAAGGTCTTTAAAATCACAAAAAAACTTATTCTTAAAACAAAAAAATCAACTTTAGCCCGCCATTATGGAAAAAGTTAAGATGCCAGAAATAATATTTTTTTCTTTTTTTAAAGTATCCACAGCACACTTGCTATCTTATAATAATTGAAGTATAAAACTAACTTGTTCAAAAGTTATTGGCTGTTAAAAATGATGAAAAAACCCTTTTTTCTTGTAGAGTGAAATTTTATGCAAAATAGCCCACTACTTAAATAGCGTTTTCTCAAGAACCATATTAGATATTGATCTAAAATTTTCAAAACATGCTTTTAACATATATATGTACAAAATCAAAAAATTTCAATAAAATCTGAGATGGTCCATGAGGGACCTCATTAAAATTTGCACCACTTGGCATGGAATGACCCTATATTAATTGGTAGACCCTTTGGAGGGACAACTATCCTTTATCGAAAAAATTTGGCAAATAATATTACAATCATTAAATCTTTAGAATCCAGAATCACTTGTTTAAAAGTATTTGCCAATATAGGGCCGATTTTGCTAATAAGTGTATACATGCCAACGAATTATAATGAGGAACATTGTAAAAAAAATCACTTATACTGGAAACTGATGCTGCGAACATAGTTATTGCTGGTGATTTTAATTGTTATAATGGGTCAAGATTCTATGAAGAATTTTCTAATCTTGCTTTAGAAAATAAATTGATTAAATCTGATATAAATCGCTTTCACAATATCTGTACATATGTCAGTGACAATGGTGATATTTCTTCGTGGTTGGACCACATTCTATGCAGTCCAATTATTGATAATCTAATTATATCTATTTCGGTTTTAAACAATGTTATTGCATCAGACCATAAACCATTAGTGTTTCTGATCTCTTGCTCATTAGCAAACTCATCCAAAATATATAATAACAAACGTTATTTTAATATGACAACTAGATCTCCTAACTGGCAAACTTGTGACAAAGCTACCTTAGCACGTTATGCAGAAAAAGTAGATTCTTTATTAAAATCTGTACATGTACCCCTCTATCTACTTACTAAAAATATTCCAAATGGCTACAATACAACTCACAATATTGATTTATTCTATAACAGCATCATAAATGCTATGCAATCTTCTGTATCTGATACCATACCTCATTGTAATTTTAAATATAAAAACCATGAATATATTACTCCAGGTTGGAATGACTATGTTAAAGATAAACATGACATTCCAAGAGATGCCTTCAAGCAATGGATTTTTCAAGAAAAGAAGAAACAGGGTGACATTTTTGAAAATATGAAGCGCTCTCGTGCTTCTTTTAAATTAGCTCTTAGATATTGTAGACATCATAATGAACAAATTCAAGCTGGTTTATGTGCAAAAAATGTGAACAACACAGACTCGAGAAAGTTCTGGAATAATGTGCGAAAGATCAGTAACAGTAATGCAGCGAACTTTGTTGCTAGTGTTGGAGGTGCCACAGGTGATTGTCTTATTGCTAATATGTGGAAAGAGCACTTTTAAAATTTGTATAATTCAACTAACAATGAAAAATATTATCTCAGTTTCATAAAGGAAATTAAATTTTCCACTGAAAACTCTGATATTATTGTGAGTTGCGTTGACATATCCACTGTAGTAAAAAGTCAGAAACTAGGAAAAGCAGCTGGACCTGATAACCTTTGTATGGAATCTTTTATGTATGGTGGAAGTAGATTGCAGTTTTTTACTAGTATTTTTTTAAATTTATGCATTAAATTTGGTTATTTACCATCCACGTTTTGTGAGGCCACGATTATTCCATTAGTAAAATCTGAAATGGCTGATTTAACAGATGTGAACAACTATAGAGCCATAGCTGTGTCCTCTGCTATGTCAAAAAATTTTGAGAGTTTTTTATTGCAGAAAATCAATTTGTACAACATTAATAAAAATGATGATTACCAATTTGGCTTTAAACAAAATCACTCACAAACATCATGCTCAAACTATTTTAAAAAGACTGTGCAGTACTACACATCTAGAGGAAACCATGTATTTGCTTGCTTCATAGACTTTAATAAAGCATTTGACAGTGTCAATTACTGGCTGTTGTTCAAAAAA